>NC_074671.1:47415874-47446942 GCF_029448725.1 Salvelinus fontinalis | reverse complement strand
CAGAAGCCTGTGGATGAGGTGCTGTTCATGGTGGGAATAGAACTCCAATCATGCTGTCATCTATATCATTGACCTACTATAATGGTGTTTTAATCGGGGCATGCCTCACACATTGGCCTACTGCATAGGATGATATACGTTTCACTCTAACACATTTAGGTAAGGGAGGGTATTCCGAATATTTTCTAATATTTTTCTGAATATTTTCTAAATATTTAAAAGTACAGTATATTCTTCTTTATTTCCACAGCTTTGAACACTCAGAGTTGACTGTGTCTCATTTAATTTAGCTCTAAGGTTTGTAGTAGTCTATTTCCTTCTCTCTCCTGCACAATTATCTGTCTCTAATATTTCCCGTTGCTTAAGCTCGCTGCCGATTTTGGTTAGGAACTCATAAATAATTTACTGAAAGAGCGGCTGGAAATTCATGTGCAATTTGCAGCTGCTAAAATCCGGCTATTGTTTGCCGGGCTGTTCCACAGAACTACAGATATAATCTTAGAATGTTAGACAGTCACTTTGTACAACATGATCTTACATTCTAACAGTCCCTCCTTGACAGGCCAGACAATCATTAGTGGGCAAACTGCAAGTCACTGTCCACCAAGGGCTACAAGCTGTCTCCAGCTATCATTTTATATACCAGAGATACCCACGTTTTCCTAATATGTTTTGATACAGTTTGTTCACATTTATACTGTTTCACCGTGAAAGCTTGTTGAGTTAAACAATGCTATGTACTGAATAATTTAACATGAGCATTATGGCATATCCTATTTGTATCAACTGCAGTCACCCTACTACAAAATATTTTCACTCTAACATAAATAAATAATATTGACCATTTTGACTTTTACCACATCAACCTAAATCTTCATGAAAGTAGTTTTACTGATTTGATATGATTATTTTGAGAACTGATTTGCCCCTGAAATAATCCTGAATGTCTATGTAAAAGTGTGATATTGTACCGTGGTTCTCTTGGGGGAGAGGATGAGTCAGGGAGTTAGGGTTATAGCATGGGGGTGAATAGAGCCTGCCGGCAGCTCCAGGTGCAGCGTATCTCTCAGTGGCTCCTCGGTCCGGGTAAATACACCCTGACAGTCTGATCTCTCCTCCCTTGGACAGGTGGCTAGTCCTCTGGTTCAGAGGCTCCCCCCTTCCCTCTCCCACCACCATCTCTCCCCTCATCCCTCTCCCCTCTATCTCCCCTCTGTCTCCCATCTCCCCTCTGTCTCCCCTCATCCCTCTCCCCTCTTCTCCTCTGTCTCCTCACCCAGCACCCCTGAATCTGATACACTGTGGGGAACTCAGCCAAGCCTGGCAGTGGATAAATGACCCCACACTCCACCATCTTAACCGTTGTCGTACGCAGCAAACAGGAGACGGCTCTATAGTAGTGTGTGCTTGTGTGTGTTTGACGGCTATCGGGAAATAAAACCCCATTTCCTCCCCAGCAGCTCCCAGCTCCCTTTCTATACCCTGACCTATTTTGAGGATGTATCTCTTAACAGAAAGATTAAGGCTGTTTAATGGTAGGTGACACAGCAGTGTCCTGCAGTGTTTTTCTTGCTTAATCCTTAGCATCTTCGGTAAAAGAGCTTTCAGAAGAAATATTGTGAGTTTTTGGCATGCACCCCTGAGGGAATGGGAAATTGTCAGAGTGCATTTTTCGATTCTCGGAAGCTATTCCTCAGGAGAGTCATGGAGGGCTTCTCCCCTCAGTGAGTTAGGTAAGAGAGTCAGGAATAGTTGCCAAAATAATTCCACCTAAAGCTCTGTTGGAAATTACAAAATGTTTCTTGTATATTAGTCTGTCACCTTGCCTCAAACGTCCCTGGAAACACTATAAAACGAAGACCACTGAAGTGAAGAATTTCCTTACGAGGGGCTCTTAAGAAGAGGAGACTGTGTCCTGGGGCTATTTGGTGCCATGCTCAGAGACTCACAGACGAGGCCAGGGGATGTTTAGCAGCTACTGGGCAGTGACCATGTTGTGAAGCTGTGTGTGCTGGAAGCAGAATCAGATGTCCACTCTGGCCCTTATCCTATCCTCCTCTCGGGAATAAACAAATACAACAAAATAGTATTTTCTTGCCAAAGCTTTCCAGCATTCATAAAGTAAAACAAATGTAAAATGTAAAGTTAAATGCCAAGATTTCTCAAAGTTCTTTTGTGGTTTGGTAGTCTTGATAAAGGGCTACACTAGTATTAACATTGTAATACATAGTCAGGTAAATTAATTACCGTGGCCTCCCGAGTGGCGCAGCTGTCTAATGCACTGCACTGCAGTGCTAGCTGTGTCACTACAGATCCTGGTTAGATTCCAGGCTGTGTCACAGCCGGCCGCGACCGGGAGACGCATTAGGTGGTACACAATTGGCACAGCGTCGTCCGAGTTAGGGGAGGGTTTGGCCGGCCAGGATGTCCTTGCCCCATCACGCTCTAGCGATTCCTGGTCGCCAGGTGTACGGTGTTTCCTTTGACACATTGGTGCTTCCGGGTTTAGCGGGCATTGTGTCAAGAAGCAGTGTGGCTTGGCGTGGTCGTGTTTTGGAGGACACATGGCTCTCGACCTCTGCCTTTCCCGAGTCCGTACGGGAGTTGCAGTGATGGGACAAACTGTAACTACCAATTGGATACCACAAAACTGGGGAGAAAAAGGAGTAAAAAAAAATGTATTACTAAATTATTCACATAAATAACATTTAAATATACACTATACTATATATTGTACTAGTTGATCACACAGTACCACTATAGAAAACATTTCAACCCACATGACATTAGAATACAGTATGTTGATGTTTATACTGAATGATGTAGTACAGCTGGAGAGCAGACTCAGCGGTATCCCAGGCAAAGAACAGCAGGCCAGGTTCAGAAAAAGAAATAGAGAGAAAATTGTCTATTCAGTTGCTACTCCTCTCTTTAAGATCTAAGGGGTTGACCTCTGTTATTCCATCTGTAAGGCCTGTTGGTCTCCATCTGTAAGGGCAATGTAATGTAATGGCGCCAGGATCTAGGAACTTCCCCCAATCAAATGTTCTATTAACCCAGTGCCATGTGGCCTAATTGAGACTGGATGTGGTTAGATACACCGATTGGTCATTTCTACTTGTGTTTGGTAATGTCCCAGCTAGCACATAATGTTCTGAGAACCATATGTTTCTTAGAGCTTAGTGAGACAGTGGTTGTCGTATGGTTATTTTGCACACAACCTTCCCACAATGTTCTGGGAATGGTACAGCGTAGTTGCTTGGCTTTGGAACATTCTCAGCACAATTAAGGAAATTGACAAAATAATTTTATTTTCATGCTATTTCATTGCTTTAACTGAAAGTTCAAACAGGGTTACATTTAATTACATTTTTGGTAATGTTCTAGGAATGTTCCCCAAGTGGTTTGACATTGGGAATTTTCTCAAATAGTTCAGAGAACATTAAGAAACGATGTTCTTCTGTGGGAATTTCAATGCTTCAGCGTAATGTTTCCAACAAGTTTCCTCTTGGTTCTATTTAAAGTCATGTTCTCAGAAAACTTTCTATAAAACCACAAGAATAGCTTAGTAACGATCAAATATCATTCTAAGAAATGTATTTAAAAACATATGCATTCCGCTCCCAGCATCAACAAAATTCTCTCTCTCCTCTAATTTGTTAAGTGTGTTCAGGTGTGTTGGCTGCGCAAACTGATCTTAATGAGTGCTTATTTGAATAGACTAAAATGAACAGCTTTGTAAGAGTAAAAAAAAACATGGCATGTTTGCTCCATCCGCAGTGGACTAATTCCCTGGATAGGGAAACAGAAGATCATAGTTTCGAATATCACTGACGCCGTGCCACAATAAATGATATATGTGTTTGTAAGATTAATGCTTAAGCAAATTCATTTCCATGTGTCCTGTATGTGCTTGGAGTTCAAAACGGTTAACCTAAGCTAGCAGTGTTATTAAAAGACTTAGTGAAACATGGAGTGAAAGTTTCAAGTTATTCATAAACCTCCAAATAACCTATAATTTCTGTTCTCAGAACGTTAACAAACATCCCAGGAAAACTTTCAGGGAACCATAGTAAAACCTTCTCAGAACCTCCCTGGAAACTTAAAATGTGCGTTCCCAGAACAGGTGACATTTTCTCTTCTGTTCTCAGAACATTTAAAAAACGTTCTGTTTTACCGGTCAGGAAATGTCATCCCCAGAACCAATGGGAAACCAAAAACGTATGTTCCCACAACTTCCAAGGAACCAAATGTGCTAGCTGGGGTGCTATTATGTGCTATTTACTAGAAGCGTCATATTGGGACATATCTGACAGTTAGTGTAATTATTTAACAACTTCTGAGATTTTATATTTGAACATGTTTAGATTAGATTGTCTATTCTTCTGAGAATATAGACTTGTAAGTAATGCTTTGGATTTACAGATTTTTAAGCAAGTTGAGATACCCATATACAGTATATATAAAACGTCTGATATATCCATTTATGTGTTATGCAATAAATTATTTATTTATGTTAGAGATGATTGCTTTATTTAGCGTGAACATTTAAATAGCCATGTGAAGTGTCATAAAATTGACCATTTAACCTCAGACTCCCACACAAATTAGAAATTATATAGTTGATTTGAATTCATGTTTCGACTCCATTTCAACATAATTTTTGTTTCTTCAGTGAGGAAATATATCGTTAAATAGTTATGATGCTTATGCCCCTTCCTGATTGTGTGTGTGAGTGTCTTTTATCCTTGAGAGGAGTAAAATGTTCTAATCTGGTCCCCAATAGATTTAAGCTCTATATCTCCAGTACGTTAACTATTTTTCAGCATAATCCCAGAACCCAGCACCCGGCAAGTAGGTCATGTGGTCACGTTTGTCAAACCCAGCTGAAGTGAACATGACATTTTTCCTGGCTTAATTCAGAATTTTAAAAAATGCATGCGATTTTGAACTTTAGATCTCTGGAGAGTGGCGTAAACAAGTATGAAATTAAGTGTCTTTTGAAATGCTGGGCCGGGGATGTGGATCGAATTGAGGCGCGCGCATTATTCACGTATACAGAGAGAGCGAGAGAGAGAGAAAAAGAGAGAGAGAGAGAGGAGAGAGAGGAGAGAGAGAGAGAGAGAGAGCAGTAAGCTTGGGAGCTCTTGAGTTGGATCACTGAAGTTCGATGGCTAGAATGTTGCAGAATGTTGCAGATAATTATATAATATTTCTAGCATTATATTATCAATACTCTTTAGAACTGCTTATATTACAAATATTGTGGTTCTCTGTAGCTCAGTTGGTAGAGCATCACACTTGCAACGCCAGGATAGTGGATTCGATTCCCGGGACCACCCATACGTAAAATGTATGCATACATGATTGTAAGTCGCTTTGGATAAAATGATCTGCTAAATGGCGTATATTATTATGGTATATTGCAATGTCATCACGCCTGCAGTCCTTGGTTCTATCCCAGTATAGAACCGAGTTCCCTTAGCTCTTCTCTCATTAGGAACAGCTAACTATGTTTGTTCCCATTTTAAACAGTAGGTTACTCTGGGGTCATAATAATACTCCAAGAAACAGAAAAAATCCTGATAGCCCCCAGGACACTTTACCATCAGCCAGTTAGTTGTAGAGCAAGTCTTAACATTTTAATAAGAGCGTAATAATAATTTCACCTTGCCTTATTTGCAATGCACATTCAAGCCTAATAATACAAGTCTAGTATGTGTTTTTAAATGTGTTTGATATACAGTAACTGGATGACTGGTTGACTGGAGCACTGATTTAACAACAAGGATACCATAATGCTCAACCATCAGGCCACAGAGCATGGATAATGGTGCGCTCCTGGGTTCAAATAGTATTTGTTATCATTGAAATACTTGTAGAGTTTGATTGGGTCTGCCTGAAAAGCTACATCATAAAGGTTTGCATTTTTTTGGGACTATTTAATTGGTTCCATTGTGCCAGGCAAGCTCAATCAAGCGCTGCAAACGTGATTGATTTTTTTTTTAAACAAATACTACTTGAACCCACGTTTGGTATGGTGGACTGGGCTGCTGCAGTCAGTTCTGGGACTACCTGACAGACAGTGTAGACCAGACCAGACCAAAACAGAGTAAACCAGACCAGACCAGTGGGACCTCCAGCCAGCCTACCGATGAGGGATGGAACAGAGCAGGAAACTACAGCCCTTATCAGTGGAAATGATCCCACAGCAGAGAGATACGGACAAGATTAGATGTTTATCCCATTGTAATTTCCTCTGTGTGATGAATGGGTCGAGATACAGACCTTATTGTCTGTAACCCTTTGAAGACCTCTCTGATTGTTACTTATCATCCATTTGCCATCAGGGCCTTTCTGACATATGTTAGCAATTGCTCTCTCTGACCGCTCCCAAGCCGGCGCACTTTCTGATAAAGCATTTTGGCCTCACAGACACACACCATACACACACAAACACTGCGTTACTCATACAATATATAATATACATTTTGTATCCCAATGATTCTGTCAACTGTGTTGTAGGTACATCAGGCATAAGCTACAAACTGTGTGTGTACCACAGCTTGATGTTATGTAGCCACTGTGAAAGCAGACCCTTTCTATGACAAAACCGCCTACAAAACCCCACAGCTGAGCTGCCACAGACACACAGGGAAACAGGGAAGCACCTATCTCTGTAAAAGCCATGCAGCTGTGTCAGGTAATTTCACAGCCACAAACCCATGGTGTGCAGTCATGTTCCCCTGCAGCCACCCCCCCCCCCCCCCCCCCCCAGCCATGAGCTAATTCATTACCTGTCTGAGACAGCCGTTGAGAGGACCGGGGACACGAGTGGTGGTGGGGGATGAAACACCGAAACACCTTCTGGAAACGCTAGCGTTAAACAAGCTATTTAGGGGGAGATATGTCTCCTAAACGCCACAGTAGAAACAGACAGTGATGTAAAGCTCCCAGTGAAATGGTTCATCCTGGTCCTGGGGGCTCGAGGAAAGAGAGAGAGAGAGAGAGAGAGGAGGAAGAGGATGAGAGGGGGATGAGGAGAGTGGGATGGAGAGAAAAAAAGACCCATTGTGACAGACCTGGGTATCCTCAAATAGGAGCTAACCCGGGGAGGCAGGCCAACTCACCTTGTAGCAACAGCAGTCAGGAAAAAAAACAAAAAACACACTGGCTCACCTCTGCTAGTCAGGCTGGGGTGAGGGGAGCGAGGCCGCGAGCTGTCTGCCGTGACATTGCAGCGTTGCAGGGCTGGGGGAAGGAAGCGGGGGGCCTGGGTGTCTGACAATGTGTCCCCCTCAACCTCCCTGCTGTGTGGGAGCTGTCAGGGGGTGTGTGAGGGGGGGGCTGGGCCGGACCTGCCAGCACGCATCTGGCTGACAGGCGACTGGGAAGGTGCACTGCAAGCGTACGTCACTATCAATAACCCCTGCCGTGGACGATGGGCGCATGAACATACCCCTGGTACATAACATACAGTCACCATGCACTCTCTGTTTGAATATGTCTGTCTGTCTGTCTGTCTGTCTGTCTGTCTGTCTGTCTGTCTGTCTGTCTGTCTGTCTGTCTGTCTGTCTGTCTGTGTGTGTGTGTGTGTGTGTGTGTGTGTGTGTGTGTGTGTGTGTGTGTGTGTGTGTGTGTGTGTGTGTGTGTGTGTGTGTGTGTGTGTGTGTGTGTGTGTGTGTGGTGGGGGGGTGTCACCTAACACAGTCATGTTTGCTAATACTGAGATTCGGGAAATCATTGGAAAAATACAGTGTATGAATAAATAGTGGTTTAGACTAACATGCAGGAGTACACACTACGAGATGAGCCAATATACTGACAAATAGGTGCCGGTGAGAGGGAGAGGTGGGACGTCATATGCTAAACTGTATCTTATTTGCCTGTTTGCTCACTCGGTCAATGGCAAACAGACAGACAGAAGTACACCCCAGTTTTGTTAGGTCAGTTTGAGAGTGGGAGAGTGGGAGAGGGGGTCGGGAGGGCGATCGAGGGGAAGATGAATGATGCATTATATGAGTGCTTACAGTCAACAGCCAGTCAGTCCACCACGCTGTCTAACATGTAGATCTGTTACATTCATTTCCAGAAAGTTAGGAAATCCACCTGGGTGTCTGTGAGACGTGTATTCCTGGCACATCCGGCCACACACACACGCACACACGCGCACACACACACACACACACACACACACACACACACACACACACACACACACACACACACACACACACACACACACACAGGCACACACACACACACACGGGCACACACACGGGCACACACACACACACACACGGGCACACACACACAGACATTCTCCCATACTGCCACAGTAAACAGATAGAACAAGTAAGCTCTGTAAAAGGAGAGAATGTAAATGAGGGCCGACACAGAAAACGCCAGGCCTCTGATCGATACATGACATGACACTTGGCTCTCTGAAAAGGGTCAGCTTCAGTCTTTAGGTACTACAGTGCATCTTACTTTACAGTATAGTTGACACCTCCCTGGTTTTCTTTTTAATTCACCTTCCCTTTAACAAGGCAAGTCAGTGAAGAACAAATTCTTATGATGGCCTGGCAAGTGACGAGGGGGCAAGTGTGGCAATAAATACATTGGTACCCTACATATTTACTGAAGTAAAATGCTACCGAAGTTCTCAGGAGTAACACTAGCAACACCCAAGCATTAGCCATTCAAAAACGGTTCGGACTTACATTTTTTTCCCCCATCTCAGTCATGGAATATATATTCGATTTTTTATTAATATGCAATTTAAATGCAAGATTTGAAATAGAATATTACAAAACTGCTTCTGATTGATCTAAGCGATTAATTCCAAGCGCGTTAACTAGTAATGCACTTATTTGGGACGTAGACAGTGTTAGAAACAATATTTTCCTGAATGAAGGCCCATGTGAGATGATTAACCACATCCAAACCCAACATAGTGTCACATCACATAGTGTTTAAGTTGACACCGCCATAGTGCCCTCTGCCAGGTTCCTCTCCTTTCTACTGCTGTCAGATTCCAAACTAGCAAATGAACAGGCTTTGATTCCGAGTTCCCGAGAAGCTCATCCCTTCAAAATCCAATCGGAATGTTTACCAGTGTGGTCGTCGGGTAGAGAAGTTTAAGTGTATAACTTTAATCCACAGTGTAGCCGGCGCTCTGATGTGGTCCTTTCGTGACAGCGACACACACGCACACACACATAAGCACGGCACATAAACGCGCGTTCGCACGCCCACACACACACCTCCTCGATGATGAGCTCGTCTCTGCACTTTTAATGAACCGCAGGGCAATTATCAAAGCCTCCCCGTATTGATCTCCCCTTAGTGAGAGGTCCAACAGCCACCAGCCTTACACACACGTTTTAAGTCACTTTCAGCCCTGTTCATTACAGAGACCAGGCACCATGAAACCAGTGTCAGGCTCAAGTCCTATTCCTCGGCCCACTGACAGCAACCATGGAGATCAGTCAGTGTAAAAAATGAGAGATTTCGCAAAGGCTGAGAAATCATGGGTATGTTCTCATGCTCTTGTCTTGCAAACACACACACACGCACACACGCACGCACGCACGCACACACGCACACAGAAGTGTTGCTGTCCAGTGTGTGTGTGTGTGTGTGTGTGTGTGTGTGTGTGTGTGTGTGTGTGTGTGTGTGTGTGTGTGTGTGTGTGTGTGTGTGTGTGTGTGTGTGTGTGTGTGTTTGTGTGCGTGCGTGCATGTGTGCGTGCAAGACAAGAGCATGAGAACATACCCATGATTTCTCAGCCTTTGCGAAATCTCTAATTTTTTACACTGACTGACCTCCATGGTTGCTGTCAGTGCAGTAATGTTGAGGTATACAACATGTCTCTGTTGTTTAACTGAAAAATGAAAGCTCCAGTCATTTCTGGGTTCTAAAATCAGTTGATACTTTGCACAATCTTTGGGGATCTGCTTCCAAGCATCCATATATCCACGCTGTTTTAGATTAATATTTACCTTTCCCTATTCATTGTGTACATGGACTCAACCAATTTTTGCATTGCCACCTGTCACAAACTCTCATTTATAAAGTTACCAAGTTCTCTCTCTCCTCCAAACAATGCCAAAGCTGTGAGACTATGTGTTATATTTACGCCGAACGAAATATAAATATTTTGAGCAAAAGTTTAATGGAGTTTTTGGTGTAAATGAAGCTGTTCAATCATATAATATACAACCTCAATTGTTACCTTTATGAAATCACGGATAGTATTTACGCCGGGGTCAGAGTGAGTGATAACGACATCAGTGCTATGTTTGTAATATTAGAGAGTTAAGACCTGAACTGCTCAGGCTGAGACCGCTGTGTATGTATACAGCGTTTATATGAAAAACCTGTTTATATTGCAAAAGAAGTGTATTTTTACAAGCTTTTTCCCTGTGTTTATTTAAATGTCAAATATTTCTCTTCCCCTTTGCCTCGCAGCAAAGCTGGTGTGTATAAATCACCTAATGCCGGGTCACAGCCATTTCAACGGCATATAACATTCGGTGGATTTATTAAGCATTGTATCAAATCTGTATTTATGGCTTATTTTGTGTAGCTCTTCTGGAATTCTACATAGATTAATGTCCATTGGTGTTGATATTGATTGGTGGGTTGTGGAATCATTCGAAACGCGGAACCGTGTAATTCCGACCATATGACCACGCTGAGACAGGTTTCTCATGTAACTCTTGTCTTAACTCTTAACGGGCCTCCTTTGAAAACGGTGCATTTTCAATTATTACCACTGTGTCTGTCACTAGTCCATCTGTCAGCTGTGGTTGGTAGAGTAGCAGGATGGAGGATGCACATGGTTATGGAATGCATGGACCCCTCTGTAATCTCCGTAGACTGTAATCTCCCTAATCTCCTCAGAGCTAGACGTATCTTTATGACTTCCACATGCATGCTGTAACTTCAGTAGCTCCAAAACGCATAGGGATAAAGACAATGTACCTTTGAAGATTGAAGCTGTGTTCAAAATGGCAACCTTTCCCCTAAATAGCGTACTACTTTTGACCAATGCCTTGGTCAAAAGTAGTGCACCGTAAAGTGAATAGGGTGCGATTTGGGATACTGTCTGATTCTTTCATGCTCGTTATATTATTAATTTCTAACAGTTGTAGGAGAACACAGAAGACCAATCATGGGGCATTTAAAAGTTATTTTTCTATTTTATTTTCCAGTGCCTGTTTTTTGGCCCTTTCTTCAAAGACATGTTTTCTAGCCACAGGAAACAGAGAAAGTTTCAAATGACCATTTCAAATGCCATTTCCCACAATTGTTTCACATTAAAGAAGATGATTTCATAACAAAGTACAATCGTTTGACACATCTTTCATTCCAAAGAAATACCATCAGCTATTGGATTGCAATTCTTTTTTGTGTGTGTGTGAAAAACTTCATACAAGATTAGGACGCAAGTGAAGAATTGTTTTTATTTATGAAATTATTTTTGCATAGTTTTACAAAGGTTTCTCAGTCAAGTATCGCTCGTTGTTATTACACGCACAACAGAGTATTCTGCATACTGAGCCTCATCTTTTAGCCTTTTTTTTCTCCTTCATTTTTCTAGGAGAGTTTGGTGCCTGTTTGGTAATTTTCTATTTATTATTTCTATCTATTTTCCTCTGTTTTCTAACAGAATTGGTGTATTTGAGAATGACATAGAAACCACCCAAATGTTCTAATGTCTTTAGAATCTCCAGTAGGATGAAAGACGGATGTCTCTCACGCACTATTTCTTTGCTCTTTGATAACGTGAACCCTACTGTTAAATTAAATACTCTGTTCTTAAACTTTTATTCAACTAAAGGCCAGATCGACCAAAAAAGGAGAGATTATAAAATGTTAAGGCCTTTTCAAATGGTACCTAAGTGGCGTATCATATAACCAATATGTCTTTTTATGGATTAGTCGTATATTCATTTCTCTGGAACCTTTCCCAAAACCACATAGACTGGGCATTGTGAATTCTGGTTGGGAGCGCTGTATGCGTGGCCCGTCTCCAAGTGCCTGTGGTCTTCCTGTTTATTTGTCCTGCAGCGCAGGTTTAGAGTGAGGTAGGTCTGAGGACTCCAGCTGAACAAGGGTAAACACACTGTCCTGGGACCCGCGGCAAAAAGTGGATATTTCTACTCAAGAGGGATTTCAACTGGCCTATTGTTTTTAACAGAGAGACTGAGAGAGCCGACCTCTTTAAAACATTGGACACTTTCTCATAGTCCCTTGTGCTGGGCTAAAAAGTGTTTTGTATATGTCTATTGACAAAAATATTCCTGTGTTATGGCATGTGTATACTAAGGCTTATGTAAACTAAAGAAAACTAGTACTTTGGCAAGTAACATCAACATTTTTAGACAGTGTTCCCTGCAAATCTCTCTGGATATTGGAAGCGCAGTTCAAACAGAAATACTGATATATAACCTATACTCTCACATATCCTCCCGGTGTTCTCAGTGAAGATCCCTCTCTCTCACATGATTACACTTTGTCCGGAGAACATTTAGGTAATACGTCTACTAAACTGTGTAACCTACGTAAGTCAACTCCTGAAATAGGTCGCCAAACAGGAGACAAACATCAGACGTACTATCAACGAACTTTGTCCCAAGCGCACAACAACAGGTCCTTGTCACAATCCAATCAAACCCTCTCATGCTCTTGCAGAGAAATGAATCATTGACTACAACAGACTGCCTGTCTGTTGCCTCCAAAATGGAGATTGTTCACCGCCACTGGATGGACGTCAGGGTCTCGAGACAAGCCCCAGCCGCACGCCTACTAGTCTAGTCTAGGTTCAAAAGGAGAAAAACAACATGTCACATCTGTATAAAGACAGCTAGGGTCCATGTTTGAGTTTGTCGTTATGTGAAAGCCACTCTAGGCAGCCAGTGCACTCTGACCGGTGGTTGTGGCCTACAGGCCAGGCCAGTCAGGCTGTAGGGGAGAAAGGGGATAGGGGGCCAACCCGCTGTGGGGGTCTGGGACTAGGAACCCAACCAGGGTCACGCGGGTGACTGTACATGTCCTTAAAGCAAACAGTAACCTACTTTTCCTCCGGGACAACAAGTCCTGAGTCCGAGAGAGTTCTGGTTGGCTCCAAGGTTCTCTCTCTATGTTGCAATGTCAACAGGAGAGAAACAGTGATGGTACACAAACAAATGTCTCTGAAAAGTCATTGGTTTTCTTTGGAAATACATTTTTTTATATCAGTGATAAAGGTCACATGAATGTTATATTTGGGACTAAACTGCTGTGCAATTTAGGTCCAGTTTATTCCTTGTTTCATTAACAGAAATTCTAAACATAACATGCAGTAATGTAAAAACACTTTGCTTTGAAATACTTATAGTTCCCAGGTCAAACGTATTAATTATAAACCACATTTGAGCTACATAGGATGGTCTGTTCAAAACACTTCAAAGTCCACACCCAACCTCTGTCACGTTGGTAACAATGATTCGGGAGACAGGCACACGAATGTGTAATAGGGATTTTTATTATACCCCAAATTACAGCGTGCCGTGTAAGGGCACGGGGACGATGACCAAACAAACTCATAACAAAAACACTGGGTTGAAACCCAAACAAAAGAGCGAGGAGTACCTTGAATAAATACACACGCGCACAATGATTAACCCACAGGACGAGACCCGTAATCATCTGCGCAATCCACAATGGCACGAAAGCCAAAACACACAGCACATGTACTCACACGCACTAACGGCCATTGGGACAATAATCGACAGCACCATGGTGAACAAAGGGCACATATATACAAATACAATCAGTGGGAATAGGGGCCAGGTGTGCGCAATGAAAGTTCCAGAGGGATCCGTGACAACCTCTCAAAGTGTACTATACTGGCTGTTGAGTTCTGCCTGCTGGTGTTATCAGTATGAGTATGTAACAACACTATTAGCCTGTAGCGTTAAGACACTATATCCTCCACGTAAGAACTTCATCCATTTTCTGTATTGTTTCCAGGGTAAAGAAGGAGATGTTATACAATATGACGTTTCAGCTCCGACCACATACACCCAACCACCATCCAACCCTTTAATTAAGCTCCAAGCTCTTTCCTTTCTTTCCCCTTCGCATACACAGAAGTAGCTATTAGAGATTGGCCGAAGAAAAAAAAAACATTTCTGGAAGCCAAATGTGCACTTCTTTTGTAGCGAGAAATATGCAGATCAACAGAGCATCAGTAATCATGTTAGGGCCAGGCCAGGGTGATGTCAAACTCCCTCCAAACTAATCCTGCTCCTTCCTGCTCATTGATGTATATCACCGCCATCTGATAGACCCTCTGGCTAGTCCATGGATTCCCTTTCCTCTCACTCTCAAATTCACATTTTATTTGTTACATGCGCCGAGTACAACAGGTGTAGACTTTATCGTGAAATGCTTACTCAGTAAACTCACTTAATTTAATTTGTTGAGTATTACATCAGTGACTTAAAGTACATCTCTTTGCATAGTGCATCCAATAATGTTTAAGGAAACAAATATAATATCTGCATGAGCATTCATGTCATAGTGTATATACAGTTGAAGTCGGGAGTTTACATACACTTAGGTTGGAGTCATTAAAACTCGTTTTTCAACCACTCCACAAATCTCTTGTTAACAAACTATAGTTTTGGCAAGTCGGTTAGGATATCTACTATGTGCATGACACAAGTCATTTTTCCAAAAATGGTTTACAGACAGATTATTTCACTTATAATTCACTTTATCACAATTCCAGTGGGTCAGAGGTTTACATACACTAAGTTGACTGTGACTTTAAACAGCTTGGAAAATTCCAGAAAATTATGTCATGGCTTTAGAAGCTTCTGACATCATTTGAGTCAATTGGAGGTGTACCTGTGGATGTATTTCAAGGCCAACCTTCAAACTCAGTGCCTCTTTGCATGACATCATGGGTAAATCTAAAGAAATCAGCCAAGACCTCAAAACAAAATGTGTAGACCTCCACAAGTCTGATTCATCCTTGGGAGCAATTTCCAAATGCCTGAAGGTACCACTTTCATCTGTACAAACAATAGTACGCTAGTATAAACACCATGGGACCACGCAGCCATCATACCGCTCAGGAAGGAGACGCGTTCTTTCTCCTAGAGATGAACGTACTTTGGTGCGAAAAGTTCAAATCAATCCCAGAACAACAGCAAAGGACCTTGTGAAGATGCTGGAGGAAACAGGTACAAAGTATCTATATCCACAGTAGAACGAGTCCTATATCGACATAACCTGAAAGGCCACTCACCAAGGAAGAAGCCACTGCTCCAAAACCGCCATATAAAAGCCAGACTACGGTTTGCAACTGCACATGAGGACAAAGATCGTACTTTTTGGTTGTTAAATGTTCTCTGGTCTGATGAACCAAAAATAGAACTGTTTGGCCATAAGGACCATCGTTATGTTTGGAGGAAAAAGGGGGAGGCTTGCAAGCCAAAGAACACCATCCCAACCGTGAAGCACAGGGGTGGCAGCATCATGTTTTGGGGGTGCTTTGCTGCAGGAGGGACTGGTGCACTTCACAAAATAAATGGCATCATGAGGGATGAAGATTATGTGGAGATTTTGAAGCAACATCTCAAGACATCAGTCAGGAAGTTAAAGCTTGGTTGCAAAGGGGTCTTTCAAATGTAAAATCACCCCAAGCATACTTCCAAAGTTATGGGAAAATGACTTAAGGACAACAAAGTCAAGGTATTGGAGTGGCCATCACAAAGCCCTGACCTCGATCCCATTGAAAATGTGTGGGCAGAACTGAAAAAGCGTGTGCAAGCAAGGAGGCCTACAAACCTGACTCAGTTACACCATCTCTGTCAGGAGGAACGGGCCAAAATTCACCCAACTTATTGTGGGAAGCTTGTGGAAGGCTACCTGAAACATTTGACCCAAGTTAAACAATTTAAAGGCAATGCTACCAAATACTAATTGAGTGTATGTAAACTTCTGACCCACTGAGAATGTGATGAAAGAAATAAAAGCTGAAATCAATCATTCTCTCTACTATTATTCTGACATTTCACATTCTTAAAATGAAGTGGTGATCCTTACTGACCTAAGACAGGGCATTTTTACTAGGACTAAATGTCAGGAATTGTGAGAAACTGAGTTTAAATGTATTTGGCTATGGTGTAACTTCCGACTTCATCTGTAGACATTAGCCAGAGACAGAATAAGGAATACGGCAAGCCTGACAGCCAAGCCAGACAATGGTTGTATTAGAGTTGGGAAATATTGGACAGAGTGTGGTCCAGAGACTGTAGCCTATTATCAATTTGTCTTTGAGGAGAAGAGCAGAGAGATGCAAAGCCTGGCTGGAGACACTCTTAGTCTCAGCAGGACATGCATGGGGCAGAGATATGGGTTATACAGACAGTACAGAAGGAGAATATCAGTGGTGCTGGAGGAATGATAAAACCTCAGAGGTTACGATCGAACAGAAACAGGGGGTGCTCCTCTGGCGTCAACACATTTTCCTCCGAAAGTTTTAAGGATCATTTTGTACTCTTTCATACCCAGTGTGTTTCATGAGTTTTCCCTCAGCGTGATATTCCTTCTTTCTTTGGTTTGTCTCTCTGTGATTTCTTCGAGTTTGGTAAATATGTGTTTGTCATAGTGATTGGGGTGGAGAGGGGTGTGTCCTTTTGAAATATCCCATTGTCACTGCTGTGAGCAAATGGAACTGTTGCTCATCGGTCTATTGACAATGTAGACTTTTCGCACAGAATAAATAAGAGAAAGGGAAATTAAGACAGCTTCCCCAATCACCTAACATGCTTAAGACTTCATTGCTGCTGAGTGGTACTTTACTGTTCCAGTATTTTGACTGAAATCTTAATGCAATGAGGATTAAACGGATTACAACATAATCTTGAATAATCCAAAGTGCTATGGACAGAGAAATGCTTGTAATAACTGTAAAAACCCGTCGTGAGGTCTGGCAACATTGCCAGTCAATGCTAGGATTAAATATTTGTGGAAAAAGTTTAGACTAATGCCTTAGCATCACAGAAAGCACAGTCCAGAAAGAAATGTGTAATTTAAGAGACATACCTCTTAAATTAATAGCTGGCCATCTCCCGTAGGAGAAATGCTAACAGTAGATGACGGGTAGATGGTCCTAAGAAGATTTATTTCTCTTAATGTTGCTTTTTGATCACCAATGTTGAACAGGTTCATTATACATGTAAAGCATCCTAGGTTTGTGAAACACTAAGAATCGATTTTCATTAAAGGGCTTTTCAAAAATTCCATCAGCTTGTCCATTACTTAACCTATGAATGTATTTTTTAAAGAGTTAAAGAAATGTGATCGCTATTTCTCGTATATTTTAAGGACGATGGAGAAAGATTTATCTTTTGAACTAAATAAACCGCCATTCATCTGGGATATTGACATGATGTTTTGACATTTTCCACAGTTTCTTTAAACCCCTTAATGACTAACCTTCACTCAATAAGATATGCTAAGTTATGTTATTAAGGCACATTACTGTGTTTTGCAGTAGACTTAGTTACGAATACAGATATATTGATGTTGTGAAGCATGGAATGGGTACAAGTTCAGGTTCATGAACATGCAACGATATAGCAATGGCCATAACCCCTTCAAAAGAACAGATAACCATTCCCCTAACAAATAACAAATGTAGTTGTCAGTTGTTTTCCCAAAATTAGATACCTAAAGTTATTAAAGTTTTGCATACTATGGCCAATATACCACGGCTAAGGGCTGTTCTTAAGCATGACACAACGCGGAGTTCCTGGATACAGCATTGGCCACATACCTTAAACCCCGATGTGCTTTATTGCAATTATAAACTGGTTGACCAAAGTAATTAGTCCAGTTAAAACAATTGTTTTGTCATAACTATGGTATACGGTCTGTTATACAACGGGTGGGTCTAATCCTGAATGCTGTTTGGTTAAAACCGCATTCCAGCCGGGTTCTATTCCACAAGTTACAACCGGCTAAATCTATGACGTTACAATGCCTATTTACTCCGTTCCATCTGAGGCGCAATCCAGTGTCTCATAAACTTAGCCAGGCAATTTATAAGGTATTAAAATAATCTAGGCATTTCATTTTCAACAGCGGAGATTTGTATAAACCTTGCTGTCTGTTTCTCCGACATTAGCAACATTGTTTCTAAGGGCTGTTCTTGAGCACAACACAAAGCGGAGTGCCTGGATACAGCCGTTAGCCGTAGTATATTGGCCACATACCACAACCGCCCGAGGTGCCTTATTGTGATAATAAACTGGTTTCCAACGTAATTACATGAGTAAAAAGAAAATTGTTGTTAAACCCGCAAATCAGCATTCAAGGCTCTGTAATTTAACACATTTGCTGCTGGAATTGTGTTCATTTGCAAGTAGACATGTGTTCAACATCCACTGAATTACAGTAGCTAGCAAGTTTACTAGATAGCTACAGTAGTTGCCTTAGTAACCCAGCAGACTTGCTAGTTTTGTCACACCCTGATCTGTTTAACCTGTCTGTATGCTTGTCTCCACCCCCTCCAAGTGTCACCCATCTTCCCCATTATCCCCAGTGTATTTATACCTGTGTTCTCTGTTTGTCTGTTGCCAGTTCGTTTTGTTCGTCAAGCATACCAGCATTTTTCCCCTTGTTCCTGTCTGTTTCTAGTTTCTTCAATAAATCTGCACAATTTTCCTTCCTTCCTCATCTATTTTGTGAAGTGCACCAGTTCCTCCTGCAGCAAAGTACCCCCACAACATGATGCTACCACCCCTGTGCTTCACCGTTGGGATGGTGTTCTTTGGCTTGCAAGCCTCCCCCTGTTTCCTCCAAACATAACGATGGTCCTTATGGCCAAACAGAGGACATTTCTCTGAAAAGTACGATCTTTGTCCCCATGTGCAGTTGCAAACCGTAGTCTGGCTTTTATATGGCGGTTTTGGAGCAGTGGCTTCTTCCTTGCTGAGCGGCCTTTCAGGTTATGTTGATATAGGACTCGTTCTACTGTGGATATAGATATGTTTGTACCTGTTTCCTCCAGCATCTTCACAAGGTCCTTTGCTGTTGTTCTGGGATTGATATACACTTTTCGCACAAAAGTACATTCATCTCCAGGAGACAGAACTCGTCTCCTTCCTGAGCGGTATGACGGCTGCGTGGTCCCATGGTGTTTATACTTGCGTACTATTGTTTGTACAGATGAACGTGGTACCTTCAGGCATTTGGAAATTGCTCCCAAGGATGAACCAGACTTGTGGAGGTCTACAATTTTCTTCTGAGATCTTGGCTGATTTCTTTAGATTTTCCCATGATGTCAAGCAAAGAGGCACTGAGTGTGAAGGTAGGCCTTGAAATACATCCACAGGTACACCTCCAATTAACTCAAATGTTGTCAATTAGCCTACCAGAAGCTTCTAAAGCCATGACATAATTTTCTGGAATTTTCCAAGCTGTTTAAAGGCACAGTCAACTTAGTGTATGTAAACTTCTGACCCACTGGAATTGTGATACATTGAATTATAAGTGAAATAATCTGTCTGTAAACAATTGTTGGAAAAATTACCTGTGTCATGCACAAAGTAGATGTCCTAACCGACTTGCCAAAACTATAGTTTGTTAACAAGAAATGTGTAGAGTGGTTGAAAAATACGTTTTAATGACTCCAACCCAAGTGTATGTAAACATCCGACTTCAACTGTATGGCCATTATACAGTACCACGGCAAAGGACTGTGTCCAGGCACACGTTGCGTCATGGTAAGAACAACCCTTAGCCGTGGTATATTCACCTTATACCACACCTCCTCTGGCCTTAACTATGCCATGGAATTGTTGTTTTGGCTTTAAGGGCATTCTAGAGTGTGCATTATTTAAGTGGTAATGCCTGAGAAGCCAGTGTTTGGAGAATATATTGGCACGGATGTTGTTAAGTCCGAGACGAAGTGGAGTTGGCAAACCCTGCCGATATATTGTAATGAAACAGCCAGGGAGCAGGTCTCGAACCCTCAACCTTCTAGCCCGAGGTCCGGCGTGCTATCGACTGTACCGCAAAAGCATGCTCGTGCGGCAGAGTCGATTTCTGCGCTCACCGGCCAAGCACACGCACTGTCGTGGATGCAAGGGCCGATCACTTCTGACACCAATGTAATGAAACAGCAGGGAGCAGGTCTCGAACCCTCGACCTTCTACCCCAAGGTCCGGCGCGACGATTTCCGCGCTTATAAACCCAGGGTCGTTGCACTATCCTCCAAACACCAGCTTCGAGGCCATTATCACTTTTATACAGATTACCAACATATTCAAATAATGATTGACATATTTTCATAAAGAAATAGATTTTGATGAATTTATTCATACTATTTTATCCTTCCACAAGATATAGTCCCGACACAAATCTAGGGATGCACCCAAGCCGGCTGGTTGTTTGTTCTATTGGTTCTGTTGTCAGAGACGCGACCCAGTCATTCAGTCTTTTTGTTGTGTACCCAGTTGTTCGTTCTAAATGTTCCATTGCCATACTGACTGGCAATGTTCTTATCCCTTGCTTGCTAGCTAGCCAACTACGGTTAACTGAGGCTACAGTCCCGTCAAAAAATGCTGGCAGAATAACAGCAAGGTAGCTGCATTTGCATTTGTTTAAGCTGTTTTCTAGTGACATTTATTTGGATACATCCATAACAAACCGCTAATGAGCCGCGATTTCGCCTGGCATAGAAAATGTGCTCACTCGTCAGGATACTGTTGTTCAGAGGAGCTAGCCAACAACACAGCTAACACAATCACTTCAAACTGAAGCTGGAAAGACTGCAAACTAGCTGCACTTCTTATGCCAGCTCATTCATGATTTCGACTGGCTGAGAAACACTGCCTGCCTGTCTGTCTTGTCCCGACTCCCAACACCTTCATTACTATGGGACAGCAGGAGATCGAATTTGAATATTGAAACAATGTTGCAAATGTCAGAGAGACAGACAGCAAGGTTTATGCATATCTCCGCTGTTGAAAACGGAATGTTAGTGTAAAATAAATGTGAGATGATGTGTAGATGCTTTTAATAGTGGATATCAAGTTTATAAATTGCGTGGCAGGGCTGATGAGACAGTGGATTGCCCAGTCAGATGGAACAAAGTAAATATGCATTTTAATGTCATAGATTTAGCCGGTGGTAACTTGTGGAATAGACACCGGCTGGAATGCGGTTTTAACCAATCAGCCTTCAGGATTAGACCCACCCGTATATAATTTCCTATAATGGATGGCGAATCAGAACTTTAGAATTCAATGGTTTTGGTTAATTCTTACATGTTCTATGTTTGAGCTTCTTTTGAAAGTAAAAGTCGAATTGAAAACATTACTGGAATTGTTGAATTTGATTTTCATAATAGCAAGCTAGGACTGATGGTTTGGTTAGCAAAACTACAGTAGCAAGTCTGTTTGGTTACTACGGCAACTAATGTTTCTATCTAGTACACTTGATAGCTTCTTCAGTGGATGTTCAACACGTCTACCTGCAAATTAACACATTTGTAGCGGGCAAATGTGTTAAATTATAGCCATGGTAGAAAAGGGATAATCAACTTGGGACTTTTTGAATATTGTAGCTCCGTGGAAGGTTAGTTCCACTTCGCTAGCGTGTTGTGGAACATAGCTTCCATGTTTGTTCATTATTGTCCATAGAACGTATAGCCCCTCGTTGATTATCCCTTACATATTTGTATATTCCATACTTTTACTTTAGATTTTGTGTGTATTGTTTTTTTATTGTCAGATATTACTTCACTGTTGGAGCTACAGTAAGAGCATTAGCATGTTGCTACAGCCGCAATAACATGTGCTTACTGTGTGTATGCAGCCAATAACATTTGATTTGATATGAAATGAAACATGTATACATTTTTAATAAATAAGATGTTCACACAGTATTGCAAGTCGATTCTCTTCAGCTAGAATGCATTTTTACCTACATGTAAGCTTGTATTAGTGAAAAATAAATCCAATACATTCTATGTTGACAAGAAAACACCTCATTATCAGAGGTCTGCATTCTGAGTTCATTTATTTTTATTAAACTGGCAACTTTTTGTTAGCAGTTGTTGCTATAGATCAAATCAGCAACCATATGATTCATATCTCTTTTCTATTCTTCTCTTTTCTTTTCTTCTCTTTTGTTAGTAAGATTCTGAAATGCTTTATCCTTTCCAGTTTTTTTATCAACAACACATCATTCCTTTGAGTAATTTGTGACATTTTTAAACGTATTGAATTTCCTGACATAGCGAAATCTTGAATATATGTTGATATTTTTAAAGACCGATTTGGGTATGATAATTCTATGTTAAAAAAAAAAAAATCTGAATACTCTATTTGTTGGACTGTAAAAGCCACAGTTCACATGCACTTTACACAGAAGTTTGATGAAGTCACAGTGCTGCCACCCAGTGTAAATCTTCATAACAGCACTTTTACAACCCCCCCAACCTACCCTGTCAACTCAGCCAAGATAATGAACCCCTTCACAAATGTATATAACTATTTATCCACTGTATCTTATGTTGAGTAAAAAACATTATAAGTCATGAAAAAGTTGGCAGTTGGCACTTCCACCTACTGTAGCCTACTAACTCCTGATCTCTCAGTGTAGACATTAGCCTCAGAACCTAGACAGTTTATTTTCCTGCCTATGAGCTGTAATGAGCTCGCCCCCCAGGGAACCACTGGAGGGGAATGTTATTACTGTCTCAGAAATGTGCAGCACCTTCCTTCTAAGTGGCATAAAAAGCAGGAAAACTACTGTCAAACAATTAAACTGAAGTGAATTCCCAAGATTGGAAAAAACAACTGGTGGCGATGGAAATGTGGGACAGAAAGGTTTACTTTAGGATGTGAGAAAGAGGAGGGGTGGAGGGGGTGGGGAATGGATGATCTGGCTTCTCACCGACTGCAAGTTATGTGAATGTTATCTGCTGCGGTAGTAAGAACAAAAAAGACCTGGGACCTTTTCCATGGTGAATGCATGGGAACCAAAATGACGACTTTGAATGATAAGGGGGGAAGGAGGGAGGGAGAGGGATGAAAATATGTATGAATTACTCTTACTCTTCTTTCCTATGTGGGAAAAGAATAGCTCAGCTGCCTGGACAAAGGATGCAATAAGTCTGTAAATATGTCATCTCATCTCCTTTCAAATGTTTTTCCCTGAGCTCTTTTTCCTACCGATTGTTACAGTAAATGCCAGTGCTTCCTTAATAGTCATGTTTTAAGAAAGTTGAATAATGAACGCCTCTTCTGAGCTGACCTTTGTGCAATGTTTGCAGTTCTGGTGTTGAAGATGATTTTGACATATTTATGAACTCGCAGGAGGATTATCCCAAAAAACGATCTTACTTCACAGGGCTGTTGTAAAATATAACATTTTATCAGATATTATAGAGTTAACAAGTATCAGTCTTTCGTTAAAAAATATTGTATGGCAGATAGAAGTCAGATGGTTGTACTTTTTGCCCCTAGAATATATTTAAATTAACATGATACCTGCCCCCCCAAAAAGTCAGTCAAGGTTTCCGTTTAAGTTCTCCTTTTTTTCCAAATAGCACAGCAACCCCATCCATTGTTCCTTAGTTCCCGTCAGTCAGGACAGCATCCTCACCAGTCCGGATGGCTTTGTCATCATCAAACTACAGCGCCGAGGCAGGTCGGGACCCTGAAAGCGTTGCACTTCATTGTCAGCTCTCACCTTTGTGTGTGCCTGTCTTTATGTCTTTAGGTTTTGTCATGTAACGACGTGCCAAACATGCCCTTCATGAGCCTGTCTGGGAAATGATTTTCATCAAATGAGGTTCCCACAGGAAGTCAGGAGGTAGGGGGGAAAGAGCAGGAAGCAGCATATCAAACAGGCCCCTGGAAGGATTGTGATACAACTAGAGGAAATAATGAAAAGGATGTCTAGTCATTTTGACATTTCACATGAATAGGCAGATCCAGGTGCATTTGCACACAGTCAGGTATATTTCAATTTGTGAAATTACTGAGTTTGGCTTTCAAGGTAGAATCACAC
This sequence comes from Salvelinus fontinalis, assembly GCF_029448725.1. Lineage (NCBI taxonomy): Eukaryota > Metazoa > Chordata > Actinopteri > Salmoniformes > Salmonidae > Salvelinus > Salvelinus fontinalis. Next base: position 47,422,852 of record NC_074671.1, on the reverse strand, counting down.
ACACTGTATCCCAAGACATGAAGCGAACAAATAAAAAGTCAAGTTAACCATACCATTGTAATTATTGTCTACACTTGGTGCAGCATATCTTCCAATCTCTACTGGGGTCCCATGTCATACCCATCAACTCCGATCTGCTGAAGAACCCCTCATTAATTTACAATAGGCAACCACACAGAAGGGTAGCAGTTTGAACTAAAACATCATAAATCGTGGTCTTTTTTCCCTAAAGGTTCCATGTAGACTGCTTCTGTGTTAGTTACTGTACAGTACCAGCCTCTTATTGATGGTTTGTTGGGACTCTCTCGGTTCGTCTCTCTCTCTCTCTCTCTCTCTCTCTCTCTCTCTCTCTCTCTCTCTCTCTCTCTCTCTCTCTCTCTCTCTCTCTCTCTCTCTCTCTCTCTCTCTCTCTCTCTCTCTCTCTCTCTCTCTCTCTCTCTCTCTCTCTCTCTCTCTCTCTCTCTCTCTCTCTCTCTCTCTCTCATCTCTCTCTCTCTCCCCCCTCTCTCTCTCTCTCTCTCTCTCTCTCTCTTTCAGAGCCGTGCATCCATGATGGCCTAACCACCACACCAGAGGCCTTTTGTGTTTCTGCACACTTTACAAAATAGCTATAAGCCTGTCATGGACCACATCAAGGTTCACTGGTCCGTCAACATTTACAGCGAGATAAAGACAGAGAGGGGAAAATTCCAGACTCCGGGGAGATCTCCTTAAAAAGAAGTAAGCGAGCAAGGAGTGTTTGCGAAAGAGTTCTTATGTGTGTTTTCTGCGGTGACAAGTCGAAGTTGAACAGAAAATACTTAGAGCATGCAAAGGGAAAACAGTGTGGAGTAGATTAGACCCCCGTGACATGATGAATCGGAGCCTTGACAAACACAATTGGATACTGCATCCCCCGGGTTCAAATAGAGCAATGTTTTGCGCTTTTTTTCCTTAGTTGGGGAGCAATATCACAAGCTCAGTTGGCTCAGATGTGTTGGAACAACACACGCTTTGGAGATTCAGTGGAAGAACTGGGATTTCTATCTGTTCTTCCATCTCCAGTCACTGACAACACCCCGAACTAATAAACAACATGGGATTCGGTAACATGCAATTGCTTTCTTTGAAATCGTACTTTATGCGCGCAAGAAGAATACTGCAGAGTGGAATTGTTATCGTCAAAAGACCCTAATGATCATCCACCTACACTACTCCTACTATGTGCTGTGAAATATGCAAAGTTTGTCACAGATTACAAAGGGTGCTTCATTACGACGTGTAACGCTTCTGTGAAGTTTTGTCATGACTTTGACCTCCATCATTTCGACAGGGAAATTGCTCCTTATTTGTCGATAGTTACCTTTGAGCTGTACATTTTTTTTGCTAAGTACTACATTAGAAATAATATATTAATGAAGGCTACCTATGTTTATCATCGGAATCCATATAGAAACAGTCACACGTCATTAAGCACAAGTGGATTCATACAATAATTATTCTGGCTGCGTTATCTATTTTAGTTGGCAAGTGAAGTACAGATCATATGATCTAAGCCATCGTCCCATCATATTCTGGTTTCCACATATGTGTCACCTGTCCTAGCAATTATAGCTGTCGTCTGACCAGAACGTGTGACTTGACCGGGGAAGACGAAAAGGCATCTATCACTGTAGTGTCCGATGCCATTGTGTCATGGTCACTCTCGGGGTAATGGAAGTGACGTGAGTGGAGACCGGGTCGGTCCATGTCTCTCAGGGAGAGATCATTAAGCAGATACAGAAGTGTATTCTGCTTGTACTCAGTTCACTTAGAAAGGTGCGTTTGAATACGTTTGAATATATTTAAGTATAACTCATATGCAATTGCAATTTGGAGATTATTGAGTTTGGTAATTCATTATCCACATTTTTAAAACGAGTTGAATATTTAAGTTACATTGTCACGTGTATTTATCGTACATTGAACGTGTTTTTGTTTCTTAAAGTCAAACGTTCAAATAACATGAGATGAATATACGTGTTTAAGTGTGAAAGTGTTGCTTTTATAACATAGGGCCCAGTTTTCCGATGATGTCGGTGGCTGTACCCGAGCAGGGATAAAATGATTTACTGTGGGGAGAATGTGAACACTGTGTGAACAGCATATACGGTATAACCTATGAGGAATAGTTATGGAATGTGATGGAATACCTGGGTTGGGTTTCAGATGCAGCAAGTGTTTTCATTTTTTCCCAATGTAGAGGGTTTGACCACCTGTTCTCTCCCTGCTAGTTATTCCGGTAGGTGGACTTATAGCTTTTCCCAGGCCAGGAAACAAGAGCAAATCTGCTCGAGGACGAGGAAAAGACGCTGTGTGTGTGTTTGTGTGGCATTTGTGCGTGTGCTTGCATGCATGTGTGTGTGTCTCTCTGTGCTCTCCCTCTCTGTGTGCACTGTGGACATGGTTTTCCATGTTTTTGTCAGCCATACACTTGTCAATGTATTTGTTCAGGCAACTCAACTGCGCCATCCCAGTGAGCGCTGTGCACCACTGGCTTTGTCCCTTTTTAAAAAGGATGCGGTGCTTGCTTGAATGGTTGCTATGTCCAAGCCCAGTGCCTTAATCCTGCCCTGCTCTTCCTCTAAGCAGGGTGTTAACTTAATCCCCCTCATTTAGGCAGCTGCACTGCCGGGGAACTGAGAGAAAAAAAGTAATAATTCTGTGACAGACACTTTCAGCTGTTGTGACATCCCCTCTGATTCTGCTTTACATCGTCTTAAGATACAACTCGACCTCCGTTTACTACCCTGACCTCCTTGGGGACATTTAAAGCAAGGAGGAAAGTAGATATTTATACATAAAGTGCTGTACATATATACTTTAGGCCTACTGTTCATACGCATACACTATTCTTACAATCGAATGTATACGTAAACTCAGCAAAAAAAGAAACGTCCTCTCACTGTCAACTGTGTTTATTTTCAGCAAACTTAACGTGTAAATATTTGAATGAACATACCAAGATTCAACAACTGAGATATAAACTGAGCAAGTTCCACAGACATGTGACTAACAGAAATGGAATAATGTGTCCCTGAACAAAGGGGGGGGTCAAAATCAAAAGTAACAGTCAGTATCTCGTGTGGCCACCAGCTGCATTAATTACTGCAGTGCATCTCCTCCTCACAGACTGCACCAGATTTGTCAGTTCTTGCTGTGAGATGTTACCCCACTCTTCCACCAATGCACCTGCAAGTTCCCGGACATTTCTGAGTGGCCCTAGTCCTCACCTTCCGATCCAACAGGTCCCAGATGTGCTCAATGGGATTGAGATCCGGGCTCTTCGCTGGCCATGGCAGAACACTGACATTCTTGTCTTGCAGGAAATCACGCACACAACAAGCAGTATATATGGTGGCATTGTCATGCTGGAGGGTCATGTCAGGATGAGCCTGCAGGAAGGGTACCACATGAGGGAGGAGGATGTCTTCCCTGTAACGCACAGCGTTGAGATTGCCTGCAATGACAACAAGCTCAGTCCGATGATGCTGTGACACACCGCCCCAGACCATGACGGACCCTCCACCTCCAAATTGATCCCACTCCAGAGTACAGGCCTCGGTGTAACGCTCATTCCTTTGACGATAAACGCAAATCCAACCATCACCCCTGGTGAGACAGAACAGCGACTCGTCAGTGAAGAGCACTTTTTGCCAGTCCTGTCTGTTCCAACGACGATGGGTTTGTGCCCGTAGGCGACGTTGTTGCCGGTGCTGTCTGGTGAGGACCTGCCTTACAACATGCCCACAAGCCCTCAGTTCAGCCTCTCTCAGCCTATTGCGGACAGGGATTGTACGTTCCTGGTGTAACTCGGGCAGTTTTTGTTGGCATCCTGTACCTGTCCTGCAGGTGTGATGTTCCGGACCGTTGACCGTCGCCGGAGGTTCCGGACCGTGGACCGTCTCAGGAGGTTCCGGACTGTGGACCGTCGCCGGAGGTTCTGGGCCGTGGACCGTCTCAGGAGGTTCCGGACTGTGGAGCGTCTCAGGAGGTTCCAGACTGTGGACCGTCTCAGGAGGTTCCGGACTGTAGACCGTCGTTGGAGGTTCCGGACTGTGGACCGTCGTTGGAGATTCCAGACTGTGGACCGTCGTTGGAGGTTCCGGACTGTGGACTGTCGTTGGAGGTTCCAGACTGTGAAACTTCGCCGGAAGCTCCGGACTGGGATCTGTCGCCGGAAGCTCTGGACTGGGGATCGTCGCAAGAAGCCTGGTGCGTGGGGTCGGCACTGGTGGTACCGGACTGGTGGCACGCACCTCAGGGCGAGTGCGGGGAGGAGGCACAGAACGTAGTGGACTGGGGAGGCGCACTGGAGGCCTGATGCGTGGGGCAGGTACAGGTGGCACCGGACTGGTGACACGCACTTCAGGGCGAATGCGGGGAGAAGGAACAGGACGTACTGGGCTGTGAAGGCCGGTGCGTATAGCCTGCATCAATGATATCAATGGAGTGCGAGGAGCAGGCACAGGACGTACCGGACTGGGGAGGCGCACTGGAGGCCTGATGCGTGGGACAGGCACAAATTGGACCGGACTGGTGACACGCTCCTCCAAACGCCTGCGTTGCCGCATACTCCTTGCCAACTCCATTCTTCGGTATCCCTCCTTACACTGTTCCATTGACTCCCAGGCGGGCTCTGGCACTCTCCCTGGGTCGACCGACCACCTCTCTACCTCCTCCCATGTTGTTACTGGTTCACACCTCGGCTCCGCCCGTGTCCCCCCTCCCCAAAAAAATATTTGGGCTGTCCTTGTGGCCGCGAACCCCGGCGTCGTTGCTGTTCTCCCTTTTGTCCTTGCGTCTGCTCTGCCTCCTGCCAAGGAAGGATCTCCTGTCCTTCCATTATTTCCTCCCAGGTCCAACTTATTTTCTCCCTGATCTCCTCCAAAGACCAGGATGCCATTTCCTCCTGGGCACGCTGCTTGGTCCCGTTGTGGTGGGATATTCTGTCACGATCGTTTGTAGAGAAGGACCAAGGTGCAGCGTGATTACAGTTCCACATAATTTATTAAAGTGAAACTATAACAAAACAAGAAACAAACAACAAACCGTGACTACAGAGGTGCTACATACACTAACTCAAAATAATATCCCACAACCCACAGGTGGAAAAAAGGCTCTCTACATATGATCCCCAATTAGAGACAACGATTACCAGCTGCCTCTAATTGGGAATCATACAAAATCCCCAAGATAGAAAAACAAAACTAGAACCCCACATAGAAATAATAAACGAGACTAACCCCCCCAGTCACGCCCTGACCTACTCCACCATAGAAAATAAGGACTCTCTATGGTCAGGACGTGACAATCTTTCTTTTGGTGTTTTTCAGAGTCAGTAGAAAGGCCTCTTTAGTGTCCTAAGTTTTCATAACTGTGACCTTAATTGCCTATCGTCTGTAAGCTGTTAGTGTCTTAATGACCGTTCCACAGTTGCATGTTCATTAATTGTTTATGGTTCATTGAACAAGCATGGGAAACAGTGTTTAAACCCTTTACAATGAAGATCTGTGAAGTTATTTGGATTTTTACAAATTATCTTTCAACGACAGGGTTCTGAAAAAGGTACATTACTTTTTTTGCTGAGTTTATGTGTATAATCCAAAAATAAATACAAATTGTCGAAAAAGGGAACGACCTTTGCATTTCTTGAAAATACATCTTCTCCTCTCTTTGCCTGAATTTCTTAATTCCTTTCTTTTGATTTTGGGGATTTGTGTGTATTGTTTTGTATTGTTAGGTATTACTGCACTGTTGGAGCTAGGAACATAAGCAATAACCAATATTATTTGATTTGATTTGATTTAATGATGCTGAAACATCGCAGAAACATCGTAATTTACAATCTCTATGAACATCTGAGCTGCTGTAGCTACTCACATGATTTCATATGTTTTTGGAACACTTCACGTGATCACGTTTTCACATGTGTAGTTTCATATTATCATATGTTACTTTACATGTTGTCTGTCAACTGTTATCACATTAACTTCACATAACATCACGTGATCACGTGTTTTTGGAACACTTCACATGTGTTCACATGTGAAATACATGCGGTTTTTCCATAAGGGCTTATCCGTGAACGTCTCAAACACAACAAATGTTTCGAGGGCATCACACATCACAGCCAGTCCAGTGGTGGTAACCTAGCCTACTGTATCATCCCACCCAATCTGCCTTCTCTAGCTTATAAACATTGGTAATAGGTCTCAATTAGACCAAGAGGAAAGATAACATAATATGGCTGACACAGGCCTCTGGAATGTTGTCAAGAAGAGGGTCAAAATCGGAAGAAAAATAAAGGTAAATTACTCCCAGTGTGCCTCTTCACTGTCACCCTGCTTGTTACCTTGAGCACTAAAAGGTATTTATCTGATTCGCCCTCTGGGTTCTCTCTCTGAGCCGTTTAACTAGGACCCTGTAGCTAGCTTCTAGAGGCCCTAATTGCAGAGCGACTCTCTGGAGCTCACTTGGCAGAGTGCAGGTGCGGCATCCAAGAAAAATAATTGAACAAACAATTATAATGTGGATTCCCACACCATCCTGTACGCTACAGTCTCTGGCTCTCTAGTTGGAGACAGGATGGCTGGAGGCCTTTGCGGGTTGTCAGAGGGCTGCGTATTGACTATTTAGCTTCGCCAATACAAAGTATACCACGTCTTCCTACGCCTTCGCTGTAGGAGTGAGGGAAGCGTTGAAATTACAAAGATCTATGGCCGAGCGGTGTATACTCTGGCAGCCAGCGTACACAGAATACCATCTACACCCTGGGAAAGAATGAGTGTCCCTGCAACTATGTGAGACATTTATCCCTTTCCCTTTTTTCTGCATTTGGAAAAACAATGAGAAGTTCCTGTCTAGTGCACCTAAAATGTAGCAATCAGTGTCCCTGCGATGTTGACACGGCAAACTCAGGAGAGGAAGAAGGGAAGGAGAACCACCTTAAACTCACAA
>NC_074671.1:47335874-47410874 GCF_029448725.1 Salvelinus fontinalis | reverse complement strand
GATATTGTTACGTGAGGTTTGTTTTTCCTGAATATTTCTCATATATATTAAATGGATGTTCCACTGGAAATGCAACAAGCTTAAACAAAATAGGGTGATGATACACATAACAGTGTAAAATCCAATAGTGATCCACCTGACTAATTAACTGTTTTTGTGACCATAGCAAATAGCTACAGGCAAACCTGTGAGCCCCTCAAACGGCTGTTCCACAGGAACAAGAGACCTTTTCATTGTTCACAGAGGAAATAATCCATCATTTCCATAATTTTGAGCATATAAACAGAATGAACCAGCAAACAAAGCCGTGGCCTGGGCAGCGCCAGCTACAGCCTCGATCAGCACCACAGGCTCAGCCTCTGAGGCTGCTGCCTGCCCCTGAGAAACACAACACCACCCAGCCATCTAAAAACAGCCTCTGCAGCTGGTGGCACAAATGCATCTTTCAGGCAGCATTCAGAGGCCTCAGTCTGCCCAGTTTACCGTGCTAAATGTATGGAATCAGCCACTTGCTAAAAACTACAATTACAGGTGATATACAGATTGAAATCACAGGGCTGTTTTTTTGTGTGGAAGAAAATTGTCCTAATGACCGGTTTGGCAGTTCAGCGATGGGAGGGGATGGGGAGGGAAGAGAGAGGGAGGGAGGATGGGAGGGTTGTGTCTCTCTTTTTTTCCTTTGCCCATGATGGGAATAGCTGAAACAGCTGCACCTGCTGATACGCCGTGTGCTCTGCAACACTTAATGATATCGGATGATATCATTAGGCAAAGTGTTCACAAACAGATGTTGAGCCGCTGCCTAAATAGTGTCAGCTGAGCCCGCGCATCCCGGAACAGTATTATTTATATAGAACATTTAAGTTTGTTATGTTAATAACCCTGCTATTAGCACACTGGTGTTGTGGTAGGAATATAAATGCCACCAATAGGGCCATGCCAGGAATCACAGAATGGCGAATGAAATACGTCTTAGGAGCTCTCGGGGTGGCGGATGACTAGAGTGAATAGCATGTAGGGCTATGTTTAGGTCTATTGTTTGCTTTCTCTCCCCAACACCTTACACCTTATTTGAGAAAACATCTGAGGAAGCAAAGGAAGGTTTGCGCGTGTGTTGCTCTGGCGGTGTGTGTTGCTCTGGCGGTGTGTGTTGCTCTGGCGGTGTGCGTTGCTCTGGCGGTGTGTGTTGCTCTGGCGATGTGTGTTGCTCTGGCGGTATGTGTTGCTCTGGCGGTGTGCGTTGCTCTGGCGGTGTGTGTTGCTCTGGCGGTGTGTGTTGCTCTGGCGGTGTGTGTTGCTCTGGCGGTGTGCGTTGCTCTGGCGGTGTGCGTTGCTCTAGCAGTGTGTGTTGCTCTGGCGGTATGTGTTGCTCTGGCGGTGTGCGTTGCTCTGGCGGTGTGTGTTGCTCTGGCGGTGTGTGTTACTCTGGCGGTGTGCTCTGGAAGTAGTTTCACTAGCTCAGACACCTTGTACATTACTGGCTTCAAGAAGAGAACTTGATGCGTTTGACCTGTGAGAGTCTGCAACGTGGTCTCAGAGCATTTCTTATTATTCTGTACGAAAATCCAGAATACTCCACTTAGTATGATATGCTACGTTTCGTGTGGTATGTATTTAAACCATCATCCATTTTGCACGACACCAGAATGTTACTAATTACAATTCATATGATATGTTATGAATTTGGAAAACGTATGATATGTTCCGAATTCCAATAAGTCAGCTAGGTGGTTAGGTGGCTAATGCTTATGTTAGCTAGCTCAAGGAGTTAGGGTTAGGGGTTAAGGTTAGGGTAAGGTTAGGAGTTAGTTTAAATGGTTACGGTTTGGATTAGAGGAAGGGTTAGCTAAAAGGTTTAAGGTTAGGGGAAGGATTAGGGGAAGGGTTAGCTAACATGCTAAGTAGTTGCAAAGTAGCTAAAAATAAGTAAGTAGTTGCAAAGTTGCTAATTAGCTAACATTCTAAAGTTGTCCATGATGAGATTCAAACACGCAACCTTTGGGTCGCAAGACGTTTGCATTATAAACCCACCCACAACCAACAACCCACCCCCGACCCTGACCTCGACCGTCCAACCTCCTTTTATTTTTGCCTTCAGTAGCCTTTCATCTTATGTAACCATACCAGACGTAACATATCATACCAATTTGAATGTCCCGGATTTGCATTTACCATGTAACGTCTCGAGTTGTTTGGCTGACTAAAAAATCTAATCAAATCAAACTTTATTTGTCACATGCGCCGAATACAACAGGTGTAGACTTTACTGTGAAATGCTTACTTTACAAGCCCTTAACCAACAGTGCAGTTCAAGAAGAGTTAAACAAATATTTACCAAGTAGACTAAAATAAAAAGTAATACTAAAAAGTAACACAAGAATTACAATAACAAGGTTATATACAGGGGCACCGGTACCGAGTCAGTGTGCGGGGGTACAGGCTGGTTGAGGTAATCTGTACATGTAGGTGGGGGTGAAGTGACTATGTATAGATAATAAACAGCGAGTAGCAGCAGTGTGCAAAAGGGATGTGGGGGGGGGGGTCAATGTAAATTGTCTTGGTGGCAATTTTATTAATTGTTCAGCAGTCTTATGGCTTGGGGGTAGAAGCTGTTGAGGAGCCTTTTGGTCCTAGACTTGGCGCTCCGGTACCACTTTGCCGTGCGTTAAGCAGAGAGAACAGTCTATAACTTGGGTGACTGGAGTCTCTGACAATTTTATGGGCTTTCCTCTGACACCGCCTATTATATTGGTCCTGGATGGCAGGAGACTTGGCTCCAGTGATGTACTGGGCCGTTCGCACTACCCTCTGTAGCACCTTACGGTCAGATGCCGAGCAGTTGCCATACCAGGCGGTGATGCAACCGATCAGAATGCTCTCGATGGTGTAGCTGTAGAACCTTTTGAGGATCTGGGGACCCATGCCAAATCTTTTCAGTCTCCTGAGGGGGAAAAGGTTTTATTGTGCCCTCTTCACAACTGTCTTGGTATGTTTGGACCATGTGGTCAGAGTGGTGAACATATAGAGCTCACCTGGGATTAAACAATAAGAGGAATGGGAAGATAGAGACCGCCGACAGGCACTCTGGAGTTAACTCAACATGCTGTGACCTTTTGACGTTCAAATATACAGTACCTTGAAAAAGTATTCAGACCCCTTGGATTGCTTCACATTTTATTGTGTTACAAAGTGAGATTAATATTGATGTAATTGTGTTTTATTTTCAACAAGCTACACACAATACTCTGAAATGTCAAAATGGAAGAAGAATGCTATATATTTTTAAGATGAACGCAACATTTATTACTAAAATACAATCATTGCGTCAGTATTCAGCCCCAGCCTAAATCATTTGAGGAGTAAAATTTGGCTCAACAAATAACATAATAAATGACATGGACTCACTCTGTGTGCAATAATCGAGGTTGACGTGATTTTTGAATGGCTAATCCGTCCTCTGTCCCCCATACATACAACATCTTTAAGGTCCCTCAGTCAAGTATTGAATTTCAAGAACAGATTCAACTGCAAAGACCAGGGAGCGTTCATCCTTCTGAACTGAGCTGCAGGAGAGTAATGAAACTGCTCAGGGATGTTACCATGAGGCCATTGGTGATTTTAAAACAGCTACAGACTTAAATGTCTGTGATGGTAGAAAACTGAGGATGGATCAACAAAATTGTAGTGACTCCACAATACTAACCTAAATGACAGAACGAAAAGAAGAATACAAGTATACACAATATTTTCTTTCTCCAAAACGTATATCTTGTACGCAAAAAGGCACTAAAGTAATACTGCAAAAGAACAGAAAAGGAAATAGACTTTTTGGCCAAAATGTAAAGCCTTATGTCTGGGGCAAATCCAACCTAACACATCGCTGATTAAGTGCCTCCTAATTTCAAGTATGGTGGTAACTGCATAATGGTATGGGTATGCTTGACATCGGACAATAATGTGGAGGCAAATTTGGAGAATTTTGTAAAGAATAATGGGCCAATATAGCACAATCCAGGTGTGCAAGATCTTGGAGACTTACCCAAGAAGACTCACAGTTGCCTGTAATCGATGCCAAAGGTGTTTCAAACATGTATTGAATCAGGGAGCTGAATACTTTTGCAACAACTATATTTTAGTTATTTCATTTCTATTCATCTTTTTTTTTGAAATGCATGTGTTATTACAGAGTATTTTGTGTAGATTGTTGACAAAATATACAATTATATATACAATTAAATACATTCCAACCTCACTTTCCAGCAAAATAAAGTCCAAGGGGTCGGAATACTTTTCAAAGCACTGTGTGATGTGGTGACGTGAGTAAATTGATGCTGGCTCCTTGCTGGACCTGCACCTACAAAAATCTACACAATGCATTGACAGTGAAAGAGAACAAATCCTAAAAAGCTTTTTAACATTAAACTAAATTACACTAGAGATTTGTGTGGCCTTTCCCATTGCTGACAGCTGGAATGTATAAGCCAACATTCATGAGCATGAATACTAATAGTGGTCAATAAAATAATAAGACCTCACATCAGCGGCCCTATTGGAATGAACATGAGTGGGAGAGCAACATCTCCGGCAAGCAGGGGCCGGGGTAAATAAGATAAAGCCCGATTGCCTGCATGTTAAAATACTCCTAATACACGTGTTAACAGATTTATGTAAAGGTTAGGAGCCATGCACCAGTCTCCTCATGCAGTTGCCATTCTATCCCCCTGAAAGGCACACAACACAGGCGACCATTTCCACGCTAGCTATTATGCTCATTTGTCCTGTCAGGCCTGACAGCCTGTTTGACTCTTCCCCAGATACGGCCATTAGGTACCGCTCTGTCATCTGACAGGAGGCATTCTGCCGCTCCTAAAAACCTCTAATTATTTCCTTCGCCAGAGACAAGCGGGTGCTGAGAAGGTAATTTTTAACCTTTCACGTGCACCTGGGGAACGCTCCTCCTGGGAGCCAAGGTGCCTGTGTGGCATTCAGTCATCAAAACATGACCTTTAATGGCCGCGCGGAGAGCAGTTGGCACCGGGTGCCATGCGCGGGGTAATGCTAATGTTGATAGCTAATTTATGCGTCAGACGCCCTGACTCTTGCCGCCGGAGCCCGCCTGATGCATCCGTGGTCGGTAAGTTTAGGTGGTGATCGTGGTGTTGCCTTGTTGTACGGCAGTTAGATTTAACAATGTGGGGAAAGGGGGATAGGGTAAGGGGGGAAAGGGGGGGGGGGTCTAGGGATCTGCCCCAGAGCAGCAATCTAGAGGTTAAAGGCATTTTGGGGAGAGGGGTGATTTTTACTGGCACGAGCCCGGGAGCCGGTGGTGGGGGAATTGAGGGGGCTAATTATGTAGCAGGGAATACATTTGGCGTGACCACTGAGCCTTTTTAGAATTTGTGGAGCACACATCTGACTAACGCGCCTGACCTTTACTTGTTCAGCCCAAATTGCAGGAGCCTAGAGAGGATGCAAGATGGATGCAGATTCCATGACCTAATTGCCCTTTATTCTTAGCAGGGTGGATAGGATGGGATAGAGGCAAAACCTTGTTGAATGTGCCAAAGTAGAAGTGGCATTTTGTTCTTATTTCAAAATATTTATGACAAATGATTGTCTTCCTCCCTCGAATTCGGTTTACATCCCATATTTTTCTTATTGGCTATAACACCTGACAATCTCTCTCTGTACTTTTCATAGATCCAACCGCCCTCTATAAGTTGATTCGATACAATGTCTCTACACTGTGTACACTTCATAGATACCGGACTCTAGGAAAGGCCTGTGTAATACGTCTGCTCTCCCCATTCCCAGCCAAAGCACAGCTCCATTCTGCAGCGTCTTGTGCCATATTTCACGTCATGGCCATTAGGCTCTTCAAAGAGCTCCCTGCCTGTCACTCATATCGCTAGGTTGGTTTCCTTGACAGCAACGATGCCCAGCGTATGTTATTACATGCAACCTCTATAACATATGCGACTTCGCCAGCTGGTGCGCACATGCAGACAGGAGAGGAGGCCAAAGAGGAGAGGACAAAGGTAGCAGAGTACAGTAACATGCACTGTATGTAGGAGTATAGGAATATAGGAAACATATTAGAAATAGCATGTATATAATCAAATCAAATCAAATTGTATTTGTCACATACGCCGAATACAACAGGTGTAGACCTTACCGTGAAATATTTACTTACAAGCCCTTAACCAACAATGCAGTTTAAAAAAAATTGAGGTAAGAAAATATTTACAAAATAAACTAAACTAAAAATCAATTTAAAAAAAGTAACACAATAAAATAACAATTATGAGGCTATATACAGGGGGTACCGGTACCAAGTCAATGTGCGGGGGTACAGGTTAGTCGAGATAATTTGTAGATACTACTAATGTAGAGTAGCATGATAAATAGTATGATAAATATCCAAAAGTGACCCTTATCTTGAGAACAACTACTTATGCGATGAATGCACCTAGTTTAGGCTCTGATTATCAGATGAAGATGGGAGATATTGTGAAGGCATATGGAGCACAATCCGGTTGTTTATCTATGATGGGGGTATGGGTTGCAAACAAGGCGATGCCTTGGGCTTCAGTATAGATTGCAAGCTATCTGTCTTTAATCCTCCAAACTCTTAGTCGCATAATACAATGATGTATATATAATACTGTTTATGAATATAAGGAAATCCTAATTTGTCATTTTTTATAAAAGAGCTCCAATTGTAGTAATGTGGTAAAATGAGTTGAAGATGATTATTATCGTAAACATATATGCAAAACCATAAAAACATCAAATCACAATAACACGATCAGCCAATCAAATACAGCAAACGATGGCATTGTCTTGATCGAAAACGTACACATGAATGAGCATTGTCTTCAAATACTTACATAAATATGTCATTTCGTAATATGCTGCCAGACAAATCGGTTTTCAGTTCGTTTACACTTTCTGTCATATTGCTTGAAAGACACTGATGAGCACTCGGTCAGACAATCTGTAATATTGTGCCATTTATTTTTCATGCAAAACAATGTTTTCCCTGTTCATATTTTCAAGTTTCAACTTCCCCAAGCACAGGAAAAGGTCAATGTAAAGTGTTTCCCGAACCCCTTCCGGCAAAAGAATGTAATAAATATAAGAAATAAGTCAACAAAATGCAAGATAGATTAAGCATATAGCCTTAGATTTAGACAGGCATTAATGATTTAGTATCCTACTCCTAATCCCTTGTTCAACCCACCATCACCATTAAACATCAGAATTACACATTCTATCACTACCACCCTCCTCACCTGAGTATTGGATTACTGAAATAAAGAATGAATAATTAATGACGAGAAATAGGTTCCTGGCATCTGCAATGGCTGCAATTTAATAATGAGCATTAGGTTTCTTGTTTTTCCCCCCTCCCCTCCCCTCCCTCACTCCTTCACTCTGTCCTCCCTTTTGGTCCACTGGTGTTTGAGCCTATCAAATGTCTAACAAGGGAGATGACCGCAGGAGCCACGAAGCAGGTATAATTTTCTTATATCCTGGAGTGAAGTCAGAGAGTGACTGAACTGAACACTCCTCCCAGACAGAAGCTGGAAGGACAGAGAGAGAGAGAGAGACCTGCCTGTTTCTTTCTTTCTCTCTCTCTCTCTCTCTTTTTTTAATAAGCCTGTCGTTAAATAAATTAGAATATTCACCCAGGGGTGATAAGACGACCACAAACCCTCTGTCATCTGTTTCCGAGCACTGCCAGACAAATAGAGCCAAGGCCTAGCTACAGCTCTCTTCTCTGTGGCCTAGCTTAACCTCTCTCTCTCTTTCTCTGTCTGTCTCTCCATTATCTCTCTCTCTCCCTCTCTTTCTCCGTCTGTCTCTCCATTATCTCTCTCTCTCTCTCCCTCTCTTTCTCTGTATGTCTCTCCATTATCTCTCTCTCTCTCTCCCTCTCTTTCTCTGTCTCTCTTTCTCTGTCTGTCTCTCTCTCTGTCTCTCTTTCTCTGTCTGTCTCTCTCTCTCCCTCTCTTTCTCTGTCTGTCTCTCTCTCTCCCTCTCTTTCTCTGTCTGTCTCTCTCTCTCCCTCTCTTTCTCTGTCTGTCTCTCTCTCTCTCCCTCTCTTTCTCTGTATGTCTCTCCATTATCTGTCTGTCTCTCCATTATATGTCTGTCTCTCCATTATCTGTCTGTCTCTCCATTATCTCTCTCTCTCCATTATCTCTCTCTCTCTCTCCATTATCTCTCTCTCTCTCTCCATTATCTCTCTCTCTCTCTCTCCATTATCTCTCTCTCTCCATTATCTCTCTCTCTCTCTCTCCATTATATCTCTCTCTCTCTCCATTATATCTCTCTCTCCATTATATCTCTCTCTCCATTATATCTCTCTCTCTCCATTATATCTCTCTCTCTCCATTATATCTCTCTCTCTCCATTATATCTCTCTCTCCATTATATCTCTCTCTCCATTATCTCTCTCTCTCCATTATCTCTCTCTCTCTCTCTCTCTCCACTATCTCTCTCTCTCTCTCTCTCTCTCTCTCTCAATTCAATTCAATTCAAGGGGCTTTATTGGCATGGGAAACATGTGTTAACATTGCCAAAGCAAGTGAGGTAGATAATATACAAAAGTCAAATAAACTCTCTCTCTCTCTCTCTCTCTCTCTCTCTCTCTCTCTCTCTCTCTCTCTCTCTCTCTCTCTCTCTCTCTCTCTCTCTCTCTCTCTCTCTCTCTCTCTCTCTCTCTCTCTCTCTCTCTCTCTTTCTCTCTCTCTCTCTCTCTCTCTCTCTCTCTCTCTCTCTCTCTTTCTCTGGCCTAGCTCTCTGGCTGTGTATTCTCTCTGTCTCTCCTCTCTCTCTGGCCTAGCTCTCTGGCTGTGTATTCCCTCTGTCTCTCCTCTCTCTCTGGCCTAGCGCTCTGGCTGTGTATTCTCTCTGTCTCTCCTCTCTCTCTGTCCTAGCTCTCTGGCTGTGTATTCTCTCTGTCTCTCCTCTCTCTCTGTCCTAGCTCTCTGGCTGTGTATTCTCTCTGTCTCTACTCTCTCTCTGGCCTAGCTCTCTGGCTGTGTATTCTCTCTGTCTGAGGTTAGAGAGACACTGATAATATGCTCCACCTCAGGTCTGTATCGTACTGTCCTCAACATGCAGTATACATGCACACGATGCATAAAGATAGACAGTCCACATATTCATATTTAGTTAATGTGCTGAGAGAATAAATAAAGAAGAAGGATGAAGGCAGAGGGGAAAAAAACAAAACTTTGTTACATATGGACTGCTTCTTACAAGTAATCAGCAGAATGATGGTGATTGGCTGCAGGCGCCAGGCAGCCAGGTTGGACAGGGCTGGGAGTTAGCACTGTGCCCAGGTCTTTGCTGCAGGCAGGCTGGAGCTCGATCAGCAGCCCAGGTTGGCCCTGACTCTGCTTGGGAGCAGATGGCTAGCCAAAGCTTGTAGTCACACTTACCTTCCCCACTAAATCCCTAATCCCTCAGTGGATGCTCCTCCAAGGCAGGTTTTGGAGGCAGAAATAGGGGTTACAATCTGGACGAGGGTGCCGACTGCCAAAATACTCACAACACAGAAATGCAAATTAACTTATTTGTGTTGTCTGCCAGCCAAAGGCACTGGGCTTCTTTAGCAAGTAATTAAGATACCTTGAAAAATATTTGTAAAAGATCAATAATGTCTGAAATTGACAAATAACAATGATAAAGAATAGAACAGACAGGGTGTCCTGCTCCGCTCCTGTATTTAGCATCTGTGCTCCGCCCTGATTGTGTTTATCCACAGATGTGTATATTTGTGGCTAGTCCCTTGGGTTCAGGCCAGGGCCAGTTGATGTCATCCTCTCTGAAGCGGTTGATTACTTTAAATCACTCTCTGTCATCATGGCTGTTGAATGGGACTGGTCGACACAACACAGAGGTAGCCGCTGGATATTGTACACACCGTACATAACATGGATTTGGTGCAGATATTGATCCTTTAAAGCAAACAGCTTGAAGCTGTATAGAGCGACCCAAATCAACAACTGCTCAGAGGAGGCCCAGGAACCTGGCTGACACTGCTCAGCTGCGCAAGTTGGCTGGAGCTAGCATCGAACAGACACCGGTGTTAGCATCTAAATGGTGTGCAGATGTTAATGTGCTGTTTTAGATACAACATCTAGATAAAGAGGCAGAGATAAACCCCATTTCACATCATACAGCAAATGAATGAGAATTATGATTAGTGGTAAAAAAAATGTTTGCATCGAAAAAATATATCACAAATGATACCAACGTCAATATTTAAATCAATTGTTCGTAAGTCCTTATGGGGAAAATGTGTGCAATGTGTTTATAAAATAGTTAAAACACAGTATTAAATACAATTGGGTCGGTCAGGCATTTCAAATATATGAGCATTGTAAGCAACATGATACATGTTGGTTACGAATGTATGTAAAAGTGAAATTTATGAAGGTGAAAATGACGCATTGGAAAATATCAGGAACATTATTTGTGGCTTGGTCCTTTACATTTACCCCCTCATAAACAGTGCGAGCGCTATCCGAATCATCCATCCTTTTGCCTACTGTAGTAACGGTTGAGGGCCGCTGAAAGGCTTGGGGCCTAGTGAAGCAGAGACAACAACCACCCTGGTTCAGGAGCAGATGTCCTGCACGGCCAGTCTCAGATGGTCACAGTCAGAGTCTGGGGAAAGGTCAGCCTCATACAGTGGGTTAAACTGGGCCATCATTACTTTTGCTTCAGGTCTTTCGGGCTAATGGTTTTTCTCAGATCCTCGACAGGATTCTATTTGAATGAAAGGTTAGGCTATGGTACGGTGTCGCCATTGACGCACACAATGCTATAGAGCAACAGAAGTGCACGGTGGATCGCGTCGGACAATTGAACATGGGAAATCAACATTTATTTGTCGAAAATAAAATCAACTTCTCAGCCCAGGAGAAATGGTCAAATCTGTGACGTTAATGATCAAAGTTAAAGACCAAAATGTGTAAACCATGTTATGGCATTGACTAAGTATAACATGTGCACTGAAAGGACCCTTACGCAAGTCGTGCATCACGTCACATGTATAGGACTTAAAAGACATTATACTGCCGGTTCTGAACCACAACCTCAACCTAAGTTAGTCAATGCGTGGCGTGTTTCGGACATGAATAACATTAAGGGTCCGTACTTAGCACAGACTTAAAATGCATCGGGGTGATCTGACAATCAGATCTGGCATTTCACCTGTGGGTATTTGGATTGATTGAGATGCACCAGAGTGGCCGTCCGTGTGTGTGTGAGGCTGTGTGAGAGGCAAAGAGTTGGCTAATTGGCCCTAGAGTGCAGCTAATTCTTACTGAGCCTCTATGAGACCTACATTTGAAAGTAGCATCAATCCATTAATGGGACGTTAATGTGTTTCTCATTTTCATAGAGGGGTTGGGGTAGACCAATGTGGAAAATCAGATATCGCCACCTTTAACTCCGACAGTAAATAGTCCGAGTTACATGTCTAGAAGCATAGTACGTATATTTAGCTGTCCATCAATGAAATACGGGGCACTGACTAGCATGAGCTGCCTTAACCCAGCAGCTATGACTTTCTATTCCCTTTGAACAACCAGGTAACATGACAGATTCACTATATGTCAAGAGTGCACTGGTATCAGTAACAGCTTTGCTCATGTGTAGCTACTGGAATGTTCACTCACACACGCGCGCACACACACACACACACACACACACACACACACACACACACACACAGACATACACACACACACACACCACTTAAGGTAAAACAAGGTACAACCCCCTCTGTTTGTTTTCTTATATAGCCCTCTCTTAAAAGATGAATGAGCAGGCAGACTACACATCATGTTCGCTGACATGTTACATTAACATTTATAAAGAACTTCATCAAAAAGCACTTTCTCCTTTCCTGGTGCACGGTAGACAGATTTGTTCTGACATCGGCGCAGCTACATGGCTGGTTGCGGTCTCAGATTAATGCGGCAGGGACGGGGGGGGACGGAGGACTCCTGTGCTCCGGCAGCAGTGATTCCATTTAGACTTTAGCTTATGAAATAATACCTGTCATTTGCCGTCGCTAAACCCAGAAAAGGGGGCAGGTTTCCGAGGTCATCCCTCCATCTGTCAGTGCAGCAGCAGCATGCTGTGTCCCTCCATCCCTCTCTCCTCCGTCCCTCCACATTAGCACGTGATAGGCTGTAACAGGGCTCTCATGGAGGGCCTCGGACCCCCATCGTCCCCCCCATCCGGCCCCATCTCCCAGTGGGACTAGACACAGCAGTAGTCAGGGGGACGGCCGACACAACCTGGGAGTCACTGATATGATTACTGGCTAAACGATGAAGACACAGGGCATAATCTCTACATTCATATGGGTTTTATGATTCCCCTGGTTATCAGATGACTTAGAGAGAGAAGAGAGAGAGATGGGGGCTTATGGTCGCTACCAGCATCACATGGCATTTGAAATGGTAGATTATTGTAGTTTGGATGAGAGAACGCACTGTTCCATAATGCCTTCTGTGTTGGGCTTATGCCAGGTGAACGGCAGGCACGGAGAGGTCAATTTGAACTAACATCGTGGCGAGAGTAACGAGGTACATTTGAAAACAAACACAATTTACAAGGATAAATGGCATTTTTCTTATGTCCATGAGGAGAACTAGGTCTGATTCCTGACTAAAATGTAGCTAATTAGACATCATTTACCTTGCCAATCTTGAGAGCCTCAAAGTGATATTGTTCCCTTTATGAAGCGGCGCAATCAATGTTTAATTCAACGGCAGAATGCAAATTCTTAGCCACAAATATGATTCATATTCGTGTGGCTACTTAAATATTAATGCTACATCCAGAAGAGGGTCTAGACATTTAACATGCAAAGGGATTCCTACGGCCTCTTCTCTTGATGGGAAGATTCTCCAGGTTAAGACAATCATCAGATAATGTGATGCATCATTATTTATCTTCATCTTTCCCGGCATACTTATTTAAATACTTTTTTTCAACATCATTTTCCACTCAACCATAATTCTTTATCATTTTTCATAGAATTCAGTAGTACATTTTTAAATAAAAAATGTATTTAAACTCTAATTTATGTTTAGACTGAATCCAATGAGTTCTTACATTATTTTGTCTGTCTATTCTGGGGGTACAGTAAAGGTTTTTGCTGAAGGCTTGAATAAGTTACAGGACAGGAAAAAAAGTAGGTTGGGGTGATCGTTAGTGCCAGACACAAAGAATGAAGGATAGCTGTAGTTCCTTACTGCTTCTTCTTCCTCCTCTTCCTCCTCCTCCTTCTCGTCTTCCTCCTCCTCCTTCTCCTTACCAGTCTTTTGGATTAGATCTCCTTGCATTTGAACAGACAGGTCGGGGTATATTAGGTTAAGCTACAGTACAACTATATTACGTTAAGCTACAGCACATGGTGGGGGAGTGCATACCTGCCTTGGGGCCTGCAAATACATCAGAGAAATAAAATCATGAAATGACCTGGTTTATTACAGCACTATTTCAAATCCTCATACAACACATTCCATGCCCTAAATTGATAAATAGATAGAAAAAAAAACCACTGTGTATTCTTAATTTGAATATTAGTCAATGGCATGTTAGGACGTTTTGAGGTGGCCCTTCAGTCTCTTACAGTGGTCAAATGTTTACTCAAGATGAGAAAAGTATGTATCAATTCAATGTCTCTAAGAATTATTTGAAAAAAATAATATATATATATATAAATTCCTGGACACCAGCGTAAGGAAATAGTATTGTCTGCTTTGACAGCCAGTGTAAATATAAGTAAGACAACCCCAAACTTTAAGATTACAGTATAGCCTACTTCAAGTCATGGAATCATACCACAGAAAACAGATCAAGCAGTACCTTTGTGATCTGTATGATTCCGCTACACCAGCGATGCTATAAGTCTTCCTAAGAATTTATCAAACAAGCTCATTCGCTACCCGCTGCCTTAAATAGTACTGGATATATTTTAAAGTAGTTTGTCTGACTTTGATCAAAGCTCACAGAGGATTCTAATCAGAAGTCAGACAAATAGATTTGAGCCTAAACCAGACGTCATAGCATAAATCGTTCATGTAATGTGAGGGAGAGGGTGGGGCACTTATTGAGTACATATTCCACTGTAATTTACCCCTATATGATTCAAACACTTCTTTGCTGTCTGTGCTGGACTTGGACTGAAATTGGTTCCGGTACTCATTTTGGGTGCCTGTACTGTTCATATTTAGGTGCAGGAGTTGCAAAATACTATTGAGCAAATATTCTGTAAGAGGAACAGGAGCTCAAGCAGTAGAACATTTGAGGTCCCGGTACTCAGCTCTGGTGAGCTCCTGCCCAAGTCAAGCACTCGTACCTGGTTTCTAAAATCATTGAGGCAGGATGATGGTTTATACTACAACATGTCACATGGTTTAAGGTACTGCTATATACTGTATAAAATATTACATAGTATGTTTTCTGTTTGTTTCTCACTGTAAAGCCTATTCTGTTGAGTACATGGAACCAAAATGTGCATATTTCCCAATCTCATTCTTCAAAATGTTATATGGTTTATTTGACTAGATCACTTTGTAACAAAAGGATATAACAATGCCATATTTTTTATGTTCTCTTGCCAAAAAACCCACTGCTATTTGTTGCTAAATAATGCAGTGTTAAGGCGACAGCATGCTTCAGTTCAGCTGGCGAACTCGGCTAAGAGAACTGAACAATTGTGATTGCATACTCCCTTGAAAAGCTCTTCGTTTGGAAAACGAAGAAAAAAGTGGTATTGTTTGTCTATTTTGAGACGACGTATGCAGGATACACTTCCTCAAAACAGTCAGAATTATTCTAAGATAACTCAAGAAATCTGTCAATAATTTTTACGTTTTTGCCGAGGAGATCTTAGTTGCTCAATTTTACATCTAACTAAGATGTTGGGTGCAGTATTTCTCAATGACAAAATGTGCATGAAAATGAATCGACTCTTGTTGAATGACAACAAAGACTTTATTGAAGAATCCCTACTGTTGACCAATCACAGAAGGGGCGTAGACTTTGGCTACCTACTTGGGCTTATTATGTCGTCATAATATATGCATGAACTCTTCCGCACTGTTTCGGCTGGGAAGCATGCAGACGCCTTTACTCTGTAGTGGCTGAGCCCACTCATCCCCCTCCAGTGTGCGCCCACTAGGACCTCCAGTGTAGAGCTGCTGTGACAGACAGCCGTGGTAAATAGCGGTGAGAAGGTAACATGTTGTAGTTTGTGTATTACATCTGACCTGGCTGGAGCCTGTGTGTGGCTTAACAGAAGCGCTGTGGCCTTTTGGAACAGAACAGAACAGAGAGGACAGGGCTGGAGCTGTACGTGTCTGGCTCCCATCCCCGCTCCCATTGACCAAACAGCTGAACAGGGACTGAGTGTGTGTGTGTGTGTGTTTTTGTGTGTGTGTGTATTTGTGTGTGTGTGTATTTGTGTGTGTGTGTCTCAAAGGCAGGCAGGCTGTGGGAGGGAGGCAGCAGGACCTAGGCTCATTGTCCTCCCCTACTCAGGCTGGTTAAACTCTGTTGGCAACGCCACGTCCCCGGGGATGATTTGGAATCCCAGTAACAGGAATTTTAGCACGACAGGTGTTAATATCGAAAAATCACACATAGAAACGTTTGCACACACGCACACCGCACACACAAAAAGGTTTAAGATAAAAGCATAGTCTACTTTCAACATACACACACGCTGGTGGTGCGTGTCCTTTGTGTCGATCCGAATCAAAGGTCCTGCCTGGCCTGGCCCGACACATTAGCTACCCAGGTGCCGAGCAGATACATTTGCACTATATAATGGCTAATTCAGGGTCCGGTTACGGGAACACCAGCTGGCCCTGTATTTGTCAGAAATTGAATTATTTTGGATTCACATGTCAACAGAAGGACCTGACATGCAAGACTGAAACAAACTCTTCTTTCCCACGTCAATAAAATCTGCCCATTGCTTTAGTGCAGTGTTTTCCAAACTCTGTCCTCAGGACCCCAAGGGGTGCACGTTTTGGTTTCTGCCCTAACACAACACAGCTGATTCAAATAATCAACTAATCATCAAGCTTTAATTATTTGAATGAGCTACAGTATGTACTGTAGTGCTAGGTCAAAAACCGAAGCACTGCTTTAGTGACATGGAGTAGGCTCATTCGTTTTCCAAAGGAATATGCATTAGAGTTTTATGAAAGAGTAGAGGAATTGAATAATAGGACTAACACATCATATCTAATTTTTCTTCATCAAGCTGTAGAGAGACCCATGACGACTTGTCAAAAATGAAGAGAACCTTCATATAACCCACTACAAACCTGTTCTCATGGAAGCCATAGTAATGCTCTCAGAACTGTATGGATATCAGTGCATGTTATCCTTGCACACTCTAACAGCCTGTAGATTCCTAAGGCAGATGTTCACTTTGAAGAGTTGACCTAGGCGATTAACCACCCTCAAAATCTTTATACATGGGACTGACCTGTGAAAAATGCAAAATTTTACATGGTTGTACATTTTTTAAATTTTTTATCTGATCACAACAGCTGATAGGTTGGTTACTATAAAGCATATCTGATGCACCATAGCTAAAAGGTACCAGTTTTTTTTTACATCCACACAAAACATTAAGAACACCTGCTCTTTCTATGATCCTTTATTGATGTCACTTGTTAAATCCACTTCAATCAGTGTAGATGAAGGAGAGGAGACAGGTTAAATACGGATTTTTAAGCCTTGTGATGATTTAGACATGGATTGTGTATCAAATCAAATCAAATCAAAAATGTTATTTGTTACAGTGAAATGCTTACTTTCACTGTAAATCTCCGTTTGGGTATTGGTTAGACTACAATTAGGGTGTGGAAATGTTAGGACTATTTTGCTCTTACTGTAGCCTACTCCCAACCATTCACATTGTACAGCGCCATTATGGACTACTAGCAGGATACTTTGTGCAAGGCAATTGAGGATGTGGCCTCCAGGACAACAGACTTTTTCCTTTGCTAATTTTCTAAGATGCGAACTGTGTTGCTACAGATGCTGGTTCGCTACCGGGAGACTCATGAGCCGATGGTGGGCTTTTGGTTTCTCTCACTCTTTTATTTCAAAAATATAATGAACATTTAAATACAATTCTTTAAGTGTCCTGTTTAAGTAGTATTTTAGTATTTTGATAAAACAGGGAGAGAAAACAAGTGTAGCAGGCTGTGAATTCTGCAAAAAAAAAATCTAGGATGTGCTATTAGGAGGACAACAGACTTTTTCCCTTTTATTCAGGTAACAACTGCTGACATTTGGTTATTTGAAGAAAAAAAAATCTCCAAAATGTAGTTATTTTTCAAACAAGGACTTGAAAATGAGATTGTGAACTCTGCAAACAACGTTTCCAGTCCGAAAATGAGAATGGTAAATGACTGTAATTAATACATTTGTTCAATACATTGGAATACAAAATAAGCCGAGCATCCAACCATTATGAGCCGAAGCTGAGAGGATCACATTTACATTTACATTTAAGTCATTTAGCAGACGCTCTTATCCAGAGCGACTTACAAATTGGTGCATTCACCTTATGATATCCAGTGGCACCAAAACTAAAGGTATTTTGGTTTCAGTGCATTTAAAAAAAATGTATATAGCCTATCAATGTGTAGGCATACTGTGTAATAAAATCGATAAGTGTGTACAAAAAACGTGAATGAGTTTTTGCCGAACATACAACCATGCCAACAACCATCCGTGGAGATCAGTGGACAAAGGGCTGGACAACGGGCCGCACTAAAAAAAACGCATGGTTCCACAGAATACAAACTGGGATGGATCCCGAGGCAAATGTGGCTTCTTCAACAACATTTATTTTCACTGAATCTCCGTTTGGGTATTGGTTAGCCTACAATTAGGGTGTGGTAACGGTCACGTTGTACAGCTCCATATTTTCTTAACAGAAACCCGAAAGGGTTTTGTTTTTTTGTTTTTCTTGGAATAGAAACACCATCATTTGAATCAAATTAATTAAGCTAAATTTGAATTCTTTAGTAATGCCAACAATACAAAGAGTCAAATGCTTCTCAAAAATGCCCTCTGGTTATCAAACTAGCATTAACTAGCATTAATGGCAACAATGACTGACATTTAAATAACGTGACATAGAATTCTGCAGCAGCCCGCAAGGTGTGCTGCATTGTGACACAACTTTTACATGAAGAGCCACTGTACATGTAGGTAGAGGTTAATTAACTATGCATAGATAACAAACAGAGAGTAGCAGCAGCGTAAAAATGGGCGTGGGCGGGGGGTTTTGGCGACAATGCAAATAGTCCGGGTAAGCATTTGATTCATTTTTCAAGAGTAATGGCTTGGGGGTAGAAGCTGTTAAGAAGGCTTTTGAATCTAGACTTGGTGCTCCGGTACCGCTTCTATGACTAGGGTGACTTTAGTCTTTGGCAATTTTTAAGGCCTTCCTCTGACACTGCCTAGTATAGTGGTCCTGGATGGCAGAAAGCTTGGACCCAGTGATGTACTGGGCCGTACGCACTACCCTCTGTAGTGCCTTGCGGTCGGAGGCCGAGCAGTTGCCATACCAGGCGGTGATTCAACCAGTCAGGATGCTCTCATTGGTGCAGCTGTAGAACTTTTTGAGGATCTGAGGACCCATACCAAATCTTTTCAGTCTCCTGAGGGGAAATAGGTGTTGTCGTGCCCTCTTCACGATGGTGTGTTTGGAACATGGATGGTTCGTTGGTGATGTGGACACCAAGGAACTTGAAGCTCTCAACCTGCTCCACTACAGCCCCATCGATGAGAATGGGGACATGCTCAGTCCTCCTTTTCCTGTAGTCCACAATCATCTCCTTTGTCTTGATCACATTGAGGGAGAGGTTGTTATCCTGGCATCACAATGCCAGGTCTTTGACCTCCTCCCTATAGGCTGTCTCATCTTTGTCGGTGATCAGGCCTACCACTGTTGTGTCATATGTGTGCCATTCAGAGGGTGAATGGCTAAGATAAAATATTTAAGGACCTTTTAAATGGGTTATGGTAGTATGTGCCAGGCGCACCGGTGTGTGTCAAGAACTGCAACGCTGCTGGGTTTTTCACGCTCAACAGTGTTCCGTGTTTATCAAGAATGGTCCACCACCCAAAGGACATCCAGCCAACCCGTGGGAGGCTTTGGAGTCAACATGGGCCAGCCTCCATATGAAAAGTTTTCAACACCTTGTAGAGTCCATATCCTGACGAATTGAGGCTGTTCTGAGGGCAAAAGGGGGGGTGCAGCTCAATATTAGAAAGGTGTTCCTAGCGTTTGGTATTGTCAGTGTATATGGGCGCTTAGTTGTGCCAAAATAACTACTGTTCCTGGTTAGTCCCCCCCCCCCCCCCCTTTCCGCTTCTTAACACAAGATGTTGAATATCGCCGTCATTCAAAATGATCAATCTCTCATATAGTGTTTCTTTTAGTGAATCTTTTTTTTGTAACAATTAAAGATGCATTTTGTGTCTATAAAAGCACATTGCACGTTTGGACTTCCATCAATAGGAACGAGGCAATTCTCCATTTGTGTGAAATGGTGTTGGCAATCTGAGCCATTTGCGTTCGTTTCCTATAAAGTGCTTTTCCAAGTGACTCAGACACAATAGTCTCACTGAGTAATGACGATTAGCACGTAAAAGCAATGCGGGGAATACAAGTGCATTGCATTCATACAATGCCAAGAAGTTCTAAGGGAGTCTGCGTATCTGATGGATGCTGATTTGTTTGGGGGTCTTCACTTCACTTCTGTCTCACGCCCAATCAGATTACGCCACAGAAAGACAAAGCCTGCTACAGTATATGCCATTATGGATTTCAAACCGTTTCACTTCAGGCACTAAGAGATAAATCAAGTGCCATCGTCTCACTTTCTTTCTAGTCTTGCAAAAGTAGATTTTGTTTGCACTTATTTCAGTGGGTAAAATGATTCTTAAATGCAGTAGCTCATTTTGAAGAATACTGCAGCTTTCACAATGCACAATGACATTTACAATGATTAAAGGCCAATCGTTAAGTTAATCTGACAACATGTATGACTTTAAATGATATGTAATTGACACAATCATACTAATACATTGATATCAAACAGTAGTCTACAGTCATTAACCTCCATATCAACGTCAACTTTAAATCATAAACCGCCCAACTAATTAGCAAATGTTTGCACATCCTCATGTCTAGGCTACACTCTGCTTTGCCAAGTTTCTTTTCCATTCTACAGTATATGTCAGTCTGACATCATATAGGACTAGTATACACACGCACATGCACACACACGCACACGCACACACACACACACACACACACACACACACGCACATGCACACACGCACACACGCACACGCGCACGCGCACGCGCACACGCACACGCACACGCACACACACACACACACACACACACACATCACAGATTGATTTGGACCGAGCCAAAAAGCAGAGTGCTACGGTTCTCACAGAGCACCTTCAAATCAACTGTCAACAGCCCAATCTGTGCCTAACTGCTCTCAGCTGACATTTGAACAAATAGTATAACTGAACTCATACAGTATTCACAAATGTATTCTATATCTATAAAACATTTTTCATAAAAAAAATGTTATCCTTATATACTGCATGAGCTCCTTAGTTTGTTGAGTATCAAACGTTTATGATATTATCGTTATTGACTATCTTGCAGTAATACTAGTAATGGTGGTCCTTGTGAAATGTTTCTCCATGTATAAACCCCATTTATCCTCTGAAGTAAATAAATCCTGAGAAGACTGCACACAGAGCCATGAAAAGGCACCTCTGCACCCTCTCCTGTGAGCGTCTCCACAAAAATGTATATTTGCCAGTTCAAACAAAGCTAACTCTCCAGTGACTCCAGCAACACATGACTTCCGCAAACCTATTAGCATTGCTTCCAAGGGCACCCTCAGGAAAGACATGATTCCCCAACAAAACCAGCTCGCTGTACATTTTACACACAGAAATATAGAAAGTGCTGCAAATGCACTGTGACATGGAGAGTGCCTGGAACGATGTATCCTGTTGTGGTATGGCAGAGGGAACACACAGTAACATTATAGATTGTGACATCTAGAAATCAAACATGTAAGGTCAGTTTTTTTATACGAGGAAAAAATCTATAGCTACATGTACTGTATTGGCTTCTGGGTAAAATTCTCAGTTTACATCTACAGAGACACTATTCACGTACTGTTGAGTTGATTGTCAAAAGTGAGGTGACTTTGCAGTCATCTAAACTGTTTTCTAAGGTTTTGATCTCAAGCTTTGTTGCACAGTACTTATTCAACAGTGGTTCTGGCGACTGATCAGAAACGTGATCCAGGAAAGTAGTTCAGAAAAGTAAGTAAAGTACCGCTTAGGCCAAGTTCCACGGGATGTTAAACTACAAAGAAATACACCAGTGAAAGAGTATAAAACAGATCAATTATTCCATAAAGATCATTAGCTCCAAAAGTTATTAAGATTATGGTCAGAACATTTTTCAGGAGGAACATTTAGTAGCTCCAATTCGTGATAATTAATGCTCTTTCCCAGAGGTATTTACATTTTGATGGTCTGAAGTACAATTACGGTTTTGAAACACTGTCCAACACCACGCTGTATTTCCCATGCAGGCAGGAAGTATATGAACATTGGGAAATATCCACTTCTTCAAGTGGGATTTACAAGCCAAATCCTTTGGATGTGTTCAAGCTGTCACT
Organism: Salvelinus fontinalis; assembly: GCF_029448725.1. Taxonomy (NCBI): domain Eukaryota; kingdom Metazoa; phylum Chordata; class Actinopteri; order Salmoniformes; family Salmonidae; genus Salvelinus; species Salvelinus fontinalis. The sequence continues at coordinate 47,389,070 of NC_074671.1, read as the reverse complement.
GATTGGAGCAGAGTGACTGGCTTTCTTTGGCTGAATCCACGGAGGGAGGGAGGGAGGGAGGGAGGGAGGGAGGGAGGGAGGGAGGGAGAAAGTACCGATGTTGGATCTTACCCTGTTGAAGGATAAATGTAAAACCTGTAGTGTTTTTCGGCTTAGAAAGGCTTCTGAAGTTTGCAATTTCCACTTTGAAATTTCAGACTTGATTTTCCCTCACGAAAAAGGTATCAACCCCTACAACAATTTTCATTTATTATAATCCACATAATAGTTCACATTTCCTGTTGCTGCAGGATTATTTTCATGGTGTAGCAAACTGGCTCAAATTAAGATCCTACATCTGTAAGCAGTATGTAGGCGATTGGGAGAGAGGGAAATGGGAGGAGAGAGAGTGTAAAGGAGAGACATTTTTAAACTGTAGGGAGCAGCAGCAGCCTTTCAAATAAGGCAAGTGCAGTTACTACGCTACAGGACAGCAGCAAGAAATGTGAGATATGTAGACAAGAGCCTCAGCCCTGCTTACAGCTATGAAATAAGTACCACAAAAATGCAAATAATAGGGGAGGGACTAATTTATATTAGCAGATTACATACCAACACACTGTCATAATTGATATTACTTAATATCATTTGGTGATGTACGTATTCAAGTCATGCGCTTTAGAACTGATTACACCAACACTGTGTGTGTGTGTGTGTGTGTGTGTGTGTGTGTGTGTGTGTGTGTGTGTGTGTGTGTGTGTGTGTGTGCGTGCGTGCGTGCGTGCGTGCGTGCGTGCGTGCGTGTGCGCGCGCGTGTGTGCGTGTGTGTGTGAAGAATGAAACTGTACAATTCCATCTTGCTCTATATCTGTCAGCTTTGGAAAATAGTCTTAAAAACATATGGTAGTATGTAAATGTTAAATATGACATTACAGGAGTTACGTTGTTCTGTGATTATGCCATAATAAACACTTCTTGAACTGATCTCAACAATATCAAACACAGACAGATGGTCAGGAGAGAAGCATTCTTTTATGTGCTTTTTATCTCTTCAAAAAGGCTTTTCCAGGCATTTAAAAACTGGACATCTAGACACAGCAGAAGGACAGGCCCTGGCATCCTCTCACACCTCATCCTATGATTGGTGGCTTCAACGGTTTGATACTTCCTGGATTCTGGACCATGGGGTCCCCAGGGTCCACTCTTGTCGGCTAGGGAGACAGGGGGGAGGCACGAATACTAATTTATTCACAAGACTAAAATGAGGGAAAATTCACATTTTTAAAGAGGCTAAGGAACTGTGGTCAGTGGAGAGTAAGTAGCTCTACCTGGGCAGCAACATCGTCTCAGTGACTTCGCTCCACTGGTATGGTGTCCATATTAGGACAGTCACACAGGTACAGGGTTCATATTAGGGTGGGAAATGAGTTGATGATCTTCCTCCTTTTGGTACTTTTCTATATTTACCAACAAAGTAGAAAGCTGATATGATATCTCACCATCTAAATTCAACATAACCTCACATTTCTAAAGAAGTGTACTAAATATTTTTCTGTCTGTTTATGTTGTTTGTTATAAATGGATATTTGATGTCTGATAAATGTAGAGCCTGGTTCAAAGTTCAAGTGGGTTTTAAAATATTGATTTTGGGATGTTTATATAAAATATAAATTGAGTGTCCTCAGGCAGAAACGAGTTACTTGCTTGATCTGTTACTTGTTTGCAAGGTGTTTTTACGTGGTAACATGTCAAGTCAAGCTAAGTACTGACAAGCTAAATCCCAGCTCATCTGTTAGTAATTGCCATCAATGTCATTACATCATTCATCGGTTCATCTGGTAAACACTCAGGTGAAATAAACATAATCAATACATTTAAATTTGGGTTAAAATATGAACATGCATAATACAGGTGAGGTGATGTGATGTTATAGTCATGTATTCTGACTGTAAATAGCCATCATGTACTGTAGCCAAATAGCCTTGACTTACACACACTTTTCTGAGTCAGATTTGCTCTTTTGTACTCCTGCCTGTTTATTCTACGTTTCCACCCTGCTGGTTTGTTGCGACCTCTGCACAGGTTAGACCATGTCAGCCCTGCAGCGCTAGCCGCGAATGAATCACCGCTACTCATGACACTGGCAAGGCACTGGTATGAGTCAATACTGGTTACTTGTTGCCTAGAATGTAAATGTAGCTGATCATAGGGGTTCTCTCACCTTGCAACCGTTTCACTAACTAAGGCATGCAAACCCTTAGGCGGGAATGCCATCTAGTAAGAACCCAGTCATGTTTTTTTTTACGCTTTCACTGTCAAGGTGAGTTCATCCTGGCAGGCATGCCATAAAACATGTTTGATTACAATGCTTTATATATTTTCAATTACAGCTGACACGTCTGCAAATCAAGTGGGCACGTAGGTTTTTCTTCCAGTTTCGCTTTTGTGCAAGTAAGCACAAACGTGGGCTAGCGTGGATGTCCATGGCGCTGCTGACAGTGACGAGACACATTAGTAAATAACTACGCTAGCTAACAGTCCAAATATACCATCAAGTCTGCTTCATAATAGTTTTTGGCCACCGTCGAATGACATTTATGTATAGCTTTTAGAGGCGAGCCAATGAAACGCCGGCTTTAAAATGAAGTCGGCTATGATTCATGTCATCCAGCTGTCAGTCCTACATGAATATTATGACCATATCCGTCATGTTGCACATCTATAATCAACTCCAGCTGTAAAATAGAATTTGGCACGACATCACAGAGGATATTTCCTTGGTGGCAGGCTGTTGCCTGCAAATAAAGAGGTACACCAGGTGAAAACAACTACAACACAAAACAATGGGTATAACAGGACCGAAATGACAATGGTAAGGGGGAAGAAATGTGTTTTACACGCTTACTGGTTAGCTAGGAACTAGGACAGAGAGTCGTATTCCTCTAGAATAGAATATGTTGAGGTGTAGGTTTCTGCGATTTTAGCGACTCTTCTATCAAGGAGCTCTCATTGTGTTGAGTTCACTCCAGCACACGGAATACATTATCAACCTGGCCTTTTTCTAAAGTTATGAAGAGAGACGATTGTACCATAACGTTTACATTACTGTACTTTCCTAAGCAGTCATCTGGGCACATACGATAACTACACGGTTGTATTCCAAAATGCTAATTATTGATAAGTGCATCCTCAGCGTTGCCTTATCAGTCAAGGGGGGGGGGGGTGGGGGGGTCTATTTATTCTGAATATTTCTTTGATTTCCTCCTCACCAGATTCCTTTGAAAATTGCAGAACTTGTTTTGTATGCAAAGGTACCCAGCTTACAGTCATTCATTTTATTTGTATGCCTCTTTCTCCTCTAATGTGACAAATAAGAAATGGCAATCTCTGCCCCAGGAAATGTGTCAGGCACCAGAGCAGCACTGTCAGTCATATTAAAGTATAAGCTGCTCCTTTAAAAAAGCATGTTGATTCTCCATACTCCAATATTGACTAACTGTCTCTGTTTGATGTATGCATTACTAGCCCCATGCAAACTCAATGTTTGGGCTTAGGTTGTTAGTTCTGCCACTGTAACCGATAAAGAGTAACTACTGATGCCCCCAGATATAACAATTGACTGTCCCCATGGACTGAGAGAGAGAATTTGCTTGTGACTGAAATTTCTGCCCAGCTAGCACATTTAATTCCTTGGAAGTTGTGGGAACGTTTGTTTTTGGTTTCACATTGGTTGTGGGAACGAAGACATTATTTTCCTGACCAGTTAAACTAAACATTTTTTTTAATTGCCTGTTCTGGGAACATTTATTTTTAGGTTGCAGGGTGGTTCTGAGAACTTTTTACTCTGGTCCTTGACAGATTCCCTGGGAGGTTTAATTAACTCTATTATAAATGAAATTCTAGGTTATTTTGAGGTTTAATAACTTCTTTAAATCTTTCTCTGAATGTTTCAATAAGACTTTTAATAACAATGCTAGTTTATTTTGGGTTAACTTTTTGGAGCACAGATGGGATACATGGTAATTCATTTCTCTAGGCATTAATCATGCAAACACATTTCTTTTTTATTGTGACACAGCATCAGTGAGATTCAAATCCATGATTTTCTGTTCTCTATCCATGGAATTAGTCCACTTCGCCACCAGGATGGAGCTACTGTAGCATACCATGTTTTCTTTATGCATACAATGCTGTTTTATTCTATTCAAACAGACCCCATTTCAAAGGAAACAAGCACTCATTAAGATCAGGTGTGGCCAATTAGTAGGCGCACCTGAACAGACTTAACAAGATAGAGGATATAATTAGTTTTGCTGACGCTGAGAATAGAATGTATATGTTTTTAAATAACATTATTAGAATGTTCTTGGAAATGTACTAACATTTTCTTGTGGTTTTTATGGAACGTTTTCTTAATCTTCTGAGGATAGAGCTTATTGTGTACAATTCAATTTTTTTTAACATTTCCAGAATATTGCCAAGAATTGACATCACAGAAAACCATACATTCACTGAACGTTCTGAGAACATCGCTTATGTTAGACAATTTTTGAGAACAGTCCCAGAACGTAGTAAAAATATGATGCACATTTGTGGCCTGCTGGAGGTCATTTTGCAGGGCTCTGGCAGTGCTCCTCCTTGCACAAAGGCGGAGGTAGCGGTCCTGCTGCTGGGTTTTCGTCCTCCTACGGCCTCCTCCACGTCTCCTGATGTACTGGCCTGTCTCCTGGTAGCGCCTCCATGCTCTGGACACTACGCTGACAGACACAGCAAACCTTGCCACAGCTCGCATTGATGTGCCATCCTGGATGAGCTGCACTACCTGAGCCACTTGTGTGGGTTGTAGACTCCGTTTCATGCCACCACTAGAGTGAAAGCACCGCCAGCATTCAAAAGTGACCAAAACATCAGCCAGGAAGCATAGGAACTGAGAAGTGATCTGTGGTCACCACCTGCAGAACCACTCCTTTATTGGGGGTGTCTTGCTAATTGCCTATAATTTCCACCTGTTGTCTATTCCATTTGCACAACAGCATGTGAAATTTATTGTCAATCAGTGTTGCTTCCTAAGTGGACAGTTTGATTTCACAGAAGTGTGATTGACTTGGAGTTACATTGTGTTGTTTAAGTGTTCCTTTTATTTTTTTGAGCAGTGTATATATTAGTCATAAATTCAAGCCTGGATTTCTTTCTATATTCTTTTACTGGACCTACCCCCTCGTTGAGGCAACGAAGGGTTGCTCTTCTGGAGTCTGTCCACTTTTAATGAAGCCTTATCTTTCTCACTTTAATCGTTCACCAGATGTGTTTCTTCCCGTTTTCACGGTTGACATTTTTCGGTTTGACATAGTACAGATTCAGGTTCAGAAGTCTGTTTATATAAAGAGAGTTGAGGTTGTTGGCTTTTGAAACGACGTGTTCCTCAACATGTGTGATCAGCACTTTCCCAGGGTTATTTCCACATTGTTCGCCAGAGACAAGCAGAGACACACACACACACACACACACACACACACACACACTGGCCTTTCTTTGAGGAAGACACTTTTTATTACAAAATATTCACTTTGATTCCTGTCCCAATGGGTGTCCATGCCGAACTGTTTACAACCCATTAAAAGAGTATGAATTATATGTTTGTGCAATACATTCCATTGTGGTTTTAATGTACGTTGTTTGTGTTGCACAATTAGCTATGTTAGGCTAAAATGTTAAAGGACTTGAAAAGAAGACTCTGCTTGCATGCAGTACCTTACCTCGAAATCTTTCCCCAAGTGTGGCATGTGTTTGTGTGTGTGCATGTTAGTGCCTGCATGCATGAGTGTGTGTGTGTCCCCCACACATTCCATATTTACTGACTTGAGTAACTTAAGCGCTGAACACTGTAGCCCACATGAACCCAAGTTCTCATCCAAGCAGCTGTACCTACATATGTCCTTATTTTTCCTCTGACCTCCTCTGATATGCAGTAAGCATATGGAGGGATTTCACAACATAAATAAACCAGGCCAAAGACAGTATGATGTAAGAACCCACATCACTTCAATGTTGTCCCTTTGAAGTATGTGTTATTATTGAACAAGCAACAACAGAGCTGATGTGATCTGTATCTTCAGTTTTAACCTCTAGTCTCATTTCATGGAGTAGGAAAGTGTACTTGTTTATTAAAATTGTGAAAGATGAGAATAAATCTAATTACATTGAAGTAGGTCAGAAATCAGCTACTGAGTAGACAAGTAACCAAACTGAATATTTAATTGGGAATACTTCCCCCCTATTTTCTTCAAAAAAGAGTCTGCCTCTCTCTTTCTGCCTCTGCCTCTCTGTCTCTATCCCTCCCCCTCCCTCTTTCTTCTCAACGTGCACTCCTTTCGGAGACTTCCTGTAATTTATTTAATCAAAATCACCTGAACGCTGTTGGATTGTTATCAAATGGCTTTTGGAGTAATATAAAAGGAAGAAGAGGGAAGAATACTTTTCTATAAATAGACCAGAGACCAGAGGCCTCATGGTGCCCAGATGACAGGAAGCAACTGAGGCCGATCATGTGGAATGCCTTTTTCTCCCAGAAAGGAAATTAATTTATTGTGATTTTAGAAAACGTTCACAAGTGTTTTGTTTAAAGGCTGGAGTCTGGGTTCTCTTTCTTCATTGATGTTGTGATGAGAGATGCATTTCTCCCAAGATATCCCTCCTATTGTAACCCAAATACTGCTCTTTCTCGAAGCATTGGCCAAGATATCACAGTTTCGAAATCCCTCCGTCCATGGTGGACCGACCATGCTTTAGTGTTGTGCTTCCTCCCTGCATTCAAACGTCTTCATTCAATTCTGGAATGCATTGTGTCATCATTTGATGTTGGAAGCTTGGAAAGCGATAAAGCACTTCTGTCACTTCTTTCTGTCTGCTTTGAACATGTCCCTGTATGTGACATGCTTGGAGTACGCCCGGTATGGTGGCTGATGGGATATCGTTTTATCATCTCATCTCTCTGGAGATAATCTACTAACAAAGACCATATTGGAAAACTTTTCATATGATCACGAATTAAAGGTTTTCGTCAGACGTTTAACCAACAGTGCCATAGGCCTTTTATAAATATGTAGGCCACAATGCCTGCTGTGAAACCCAGAGCAGTTATACAGGGTCAGAATAGGACATTGCTGTTTCTCTTTTCTAATTGTTAAGGGATCTAAATGTATACACGTTTCTTTGGCATGGAACCTAGAGCTCTGTGTTGACAAGTAATGGACGTCTTCAATGGATAATGGTCTCTTCAACAAAGAACACGCAGATTCATAAATTACATTTCAGTCTCTGACTTTAAAATGTTGTCCGTATTAACTGATTCTGTCTTCCTTAGAAGGCATTTAGAGTGTAAATCATCGCTCCGTAATATGTAATTGTTCTGTGATGTTGTGAGAACCTCCCTTTGCGTTTGGAGGGAATGTGCGTGTCTGTGTGTATGTGCGTGTGTGTGTCTGTGTGTTTTTAGTTTTGTGAAATTACACAGACAGAGTTGATTTCCATGATAATAAAATGCTTCCAATCGAAAAGGGACCATGTGGTCAATGAAAGGATGGCCAATTCCGCCAACTCTTATTGGTTTAGTCTGGTTTGGCTTCGATGTCCCATGTTCTTGGAACTAAAATCCAATGGGCACGTGAACACTATAATCTTCAACTTCCGTCACATAGAAATACATCCAGATGGAATCCTGGTCCAACCACCAACTTAGGCCTTATTTCAAATGTTGATTCCAAAACAGTTAATGACCCGGATCAAAGCGACTTAAAAAATATATTTTCGCCTCACATACATCTCTCTCACTCTCCTTTGAATATAGAAAAAACATGCACATCAGATGGAACAGCAATGTAATGTATGTGCAGTACCATTCAAAAGTTTGGATACTCGTTCAAGGGTTTTTCTTTCTTTATGCTATTTTCTACATTGTAGAATAGTAGTGAAGACATCAACACCATAAAATAACACATGTGGAATCATGTAGTATCCAAAAAAAGTGTTAAACAAATCAAATTCTGGCATTCTTCAAATCAAATTCTGGCATTCTGTTCTCTTGGCATTCTCTCAATCAGCTTTATGAGGAAGGCTTTTCCAACAGTCTTGAAGGAGTTCCCACATATACTGAGCACTTGTTGACTGCTTTTCCTTTACTCTGTGGTCCAACTCATCCCAAACCATCTCAATTGGGTTGAGGTCGGGTGATTGTGGAGGCCAGGTCATCTGTGCAGCACTCCATCACTCTCCTTCTTGGTAAAATAGCCCTTACACAGCCTGGAAGTGTATTTTGGGTCATTGTCCTGTTGAAAAGCAAATGATAGTCCTACTAAGTGCAAACCAGATAGGATGGCGTATCGCTGCAGAATGCTGTGATAGCCATGCTGGTTAAGTGTGCCTTGAATTCCAAATAAATCACAGACAGTATCACCAGCAAAGCACCCCCACACTATCACACCTCCTCCATGCTTCACGGTGGGAACCACACATGCGGAGATCATCCGTTCACCTACTCTGTGTCTCACAAAGACACGGAGGTTGGAACCAAAAATCTCAAATTTGGACTCATCAGACCGAAGGACAGATTTCCACCGGTCTAAAGTCCATTCGTCATGTTTCTTTGCACAAGCAAGTCTCTTATTCTTATTGGTGCCCTTTAGTAGTAGTTTCTTTGCAGCAATTCAACTATGAAGGCCTGATTCACGCAGTCTCCTCTGAACAGTTGATGTTGAGATGAGATGTGTCTGTTACTTAAACTCTGTGAAGCATTTATTTGGGCTGCAATCTGAGTGCAGTTAACTCTAATGAACTTATCCTCTGCAGCAGAGGTAACTCTGAGTCTTCCTTTCCTGTGGCGGTCCTCATGAGAGCCAGTTTCATAATAGCGCTGGATGGTTTTTGCGACTGCACTTGAAGAAACCTTCAATGTTCTTGAAATGTTCCGCATTGACTGACCTTCATGTCTTAAAATAATGATGGACTGTCGATTCTCTTTACATTTTTCTTTTATTTAACTAGGCAAGTCAGATAAGAACAAATTCTTATTTACAATGACGGTCTACCCCGGCCAAACCCGGACGACGGTGGGCCAATTGTGCACCGCCCTAATGGGACTCCCAATCACGGCTGGATGAATTATAGCCTGGATTCAAACCAGGGACTGTAGTGACTCCTCTTGCACTCGGGAGCCCCATTCCAGGTGACTACCTCATGAAGCTGGTTGAGAGAATGCCAAGGGTGTGCAAAGCTTGTCATCAAGGCAAAGGGTGGCTACTTTGAAGAATCTGAAATATCAAATATATTTTGATTTGCTTATCACTTTTTTGGTTACTGCAGGAGTCCATATGTGCTATTTCATAGTTTTGATGTCTTCACTATTATTCTACAATGTAGAACATTTTAAAAATAAAGAAAAACCCTTGAATGAGTAGGTGTGTCCATACTTTTGACTGGTACTGTAGGTAGCTCAAATGTGGTGCTATTTTATAATATGTACAGTGATGTGACTATCATGATGCTATTAAGCTTTTTCATTTGTGATTTTCAGTTATTAACAATTAATAACGCTAGCAAACATAACACCCCATACACGTTGAACATGTCGCCAACTAAACTATTACAATAAACTACTTGGACAGTAGTAAGACACTTGATAAAATCTAAGGTGAGCATACAGTAGCATGCCTGTCTGCTGCATGTATGACTTTGGTTCTTCAGCTTCTTCTCTCCGGTAGTAAGATTCTCTGCATGTGATGTGGACCGAGAATACTTTTGACACATCTCCTGAAACCGACTTCTAATTTGTCCCTGGGGCAGTAGTTTTGACTTGAGTGACACGGAGGTCTGACAACATGACTTTTCTCTCTTCAGGCCAAGTCTCCAATTCTAGACTCCAGTCTACAAAACCAGGGTGTCTTACGATTTGGTATTTTTTTTATTTTATTTTCTCATTTGGGCCATCGGTTCGAATTAGCGCAGGGGCTATCTGTCATTCCTGACTCTCAGGGGCTCATCGATGACAGGCCGAGCCACGGATACAACACCAGGTGTTTTATCCTCGTTGAGGTGGCTATGATATGACACCTACCTGTTTTTTTTAGCTCAACCTGTCAAGGGAGCCAGATTTAATTAACGTAATGATCAAAGAAGGAATAGCAAGTTTAGCCCTGAGGTACGGATCCCAGTGAGCCTTGCATGCTGCTAATTATTTAGCATTAAGGTAGACAGGCTTACGCGTCGATGACTACTTCAAGGATTTGATTGGGGTTTAGTTTGTTACAACAGTACAGAGCCCGGAGGTGTCTGTGGTGACATCAAAACATCAGGGTGGATAAATCTGCTCGTGTTAACTGTCTCTAGGCAGCCACAGGTAAGCAGAAGCCTTTATCCACTCTGACAGGGGATGTGAAAAACAAATGTGTAGGCTAGAGCATAGAGGATCTGGGCTGGCTGATGGAACATCTGTGTCAACTTTTAATGTCAAAGTGTAACTTTTATTTCATAAGATGTTGGTAATCTTGTCAATGTACAGTAACTGATACTACAGTATGTGGGTGGTAAGATGGCTCTGGAGAGGCCGTAGAATACACAGAGTTGTTTAGTCTGGTTTGTAACCATATACAATATTTCTCCTGGCTTGTGCTATAACAGGGTTGTGTGTTATTCACAACTCATACTGCTCAGTCATAACATTTCATAAGAGAGAATTAAATGCAAAATATGCACCAGCAACACAAATATATGCATTTTTTTTAATGCTGCTCGCAATCCTACTGAATCCAACCTGGAACCTTATTCAGAGAACAAATATCTAGTTTCCATAATTCTCTATGCTGGCTGACAGTCGTTGGCACATTTGGTACAATAGGGACATTCCTTCATGAAGAACATCAGCATGTATATAGTAATTTGTCAACAGAGCAACAATGTAAGTAAATCATTCTGAACTTGCCCAGATTTACACTACAGCCTGCCAACAGCTAATTACGGTACGTCCCGTCTGTTTTACGATAGCTGTTTTTTTTTCACGAGTTCTGGCCAAGGGGTTGTCACCAGGGTCCTGATGAGACACTAGGTTTCCAACAAGGCATTCTCCTGGCCATCTGAAGAGTGAATACCATGACAACGGACTTCTGGGAGAATGAAATACATGTTGAAATGAAATGCGTTCTTGAAAAAACGGGGTTGAAGTGAAGTTTGAGTTTTATTGACATGCTTTACAAAAAATGTGGATATTTTGGCGATGTGGTTGAATGTATTAAAGGCAGCCTGATGAATGTCTTACATGGACAATGTTGCAGTGGTGAACACATTTGGGACAAAGAGAGGAAAAAGACAGACAGGTGGAGGATAGTAGGAAGGAACCAGAGTGGATATTGCACTTCCAAAAAGGAAACTCACATTGAGGCCTTCACATTCCATTGTGAACAAAATGCCCTGAGAAATGCCAAAACTTTGGCCAAAAATATTCTTCAAATTCAAGTGCAGCAAGCCAGAAATGCAATTATTCTCCACAGTACACAGAAGCAGAGACTGTAAAGTCCCCATGATGTTCCTTGAGCACGTAAAGTCTGCCTATATGTTTGTATTAACCACCCATCATGGTTGATCAGAGCTACTTAACTGGTCTCATATAAATAACAATTGTGCCAATTCGATTGTTCCCAGCCTCGCATATCTCCATCATTGTTAAGCACGTCACCATTTTTCAAAGCTGTAATCGAGGTTGCTATAATGGCACATTAAAGAGAGAAAAATGTGATCAGATTGCCATAACCATCTGATAAAATGAGCTCTATCGTTTTATATTAAACAATTACGTATGTTTGGTTTAAAGGGAGCTCCTTCACTGTGAGTACTTAGGTGTCTTTTATTCTGTGAAATGTGCCTGAGGAGAGGAGTCTGTGTTACCATGTGGAGATCTCTGCTCGAATAATTTGAAAGCCCCTCTGTACCTCAGAGGCATTCAATCGTCTGCCTTGCTTTCTGTTGCGCTTGGAAATGACTACCCTGTCTGACTGTCTGTTACTGTGTGTTGGCTTTTGAAGGGTTAGCCACCAGTAATCTGGAATACCACAAAATGAAACAGTTGTCTACTGAGCCTTGAACTGAATGCCGTAATGTGTGTTATAGTAAGGTATTGAGGTTTAAGATCGTTATACAGGACCTACAAATAATCATAATACCACAATTGGTTGACATTTTCACCACAGAGGTATTTTTTGGGACAATGCTGTTACGTTTCTTTTTCAAGCTGAATGTGTTCCGTTCGTTGACACTGACCCGAACCCTGAATCTCAATAAAATGGCTGTTCTATCCAGTATAACTTTATACACAGTACAACGAGGCAGTATTGTGCTGTCTGTAGTAGAAGTTAAACGTTTATGAAGGTGCTCATTATCATGTTGTTGTTGACAAGTGGGGACATTCGCCTGCTTGGGATGCTTCAGAGGCCCAGTGCTAACCCCTCAGCCTCTATAGCTACAGTATTGTTCTATAAATAAAACAGCAGTGGCATCTCCATCCCTGAATTAGTTATTTACTGCTTGCTTATGACAGTCAAACAGGCGTCTATACTTAACTATTCCTCCGGTTGTGCCTGTGGGGCTGAAATGAATAGACAGACAGAAAGGAATTGGCCTCGGACTGACATGACAGACACACAGGGCTTTCTTTGAGTCATGTGAACGGACGGGGGGGATTTTTTTTTAGCTACCCCCCTTCCGGATCCCCCATCGCAACGACTAGACGTTGAGACAACAAAACGTCTACTGTCTAACTCTACACAACGTTGGTGTGTGCAGAGTTACCTCGAAGGGCTGCCAAAAAATGAACTCCTTCTTTTTCAGACCTGAGTATTGCCGTGGTGTGGCGGCCATTGTTGTCATTGTTCCTGGGAGGCAACTCTCCTTAGCGTATTTGTCACCACAAAGACAGGCCCGGTAACCTGTTCGCCTGCAGCTGGTGCCCACCTGCAGAGCAAGTCAAATTAGGGAAGGAGCCCCACTGTTCTGGCTCTAGTGTCTGTGGGTTTTGTGTTGTGTGTGATATTAGCTTTGGTCCCACTCAGTGTGGAGGTTGGCGATGGGATGGTCAGTTTTTGAAGCTCTTTGTTTTGGTCCCTCACATCAACATTTCTTAACCCAAGCTGTAACCGTGCCAGTTAGGCACAGCTTTTTCTACAGTTGGGTATTCTGCCTCCACCCCCACCCTCCTCCCCGCCCCCCAGAATAGCATACTCCATTCTACCAACTGTTTCAGATTCTGTACGGTGCTATTAATAAGTCTGTTGCTTAGACTTGTCATAAAACTGTTTCTAAATGACAGTGCAACTGGTAGGCCAACTGCCAAATGCATAGAAAACAAATATGGTGTTCTTTAAACGTGTATTTGTGGCATTGAATATTTATACTGTGCATTTTCCTTATGTTATTGTAACAATATAGTGAGAGACTGTTCAACATTTAGAGGAGGAAAACGTTATGCTTATAAAACAGGCTGCTTCGAGTCAACTGTTACAGAAATGTATCGCTATTCGCTGTTTATTAAATCCTGCTACGTTCTCTGTTGGTCTTATATCATACAACTGCGAACAGATAAAACATTCACGTTACTGAGGGGAACTTTGGCAAAAGAGAAAATAAAATCACGAAATCCTGCAAAAACAATTCTTACTAGAATTTCTCTGAGAAATAACCCACATCCTTGTTCCATTAGAATCTAATCTCAAAGTCCTTTAGAACAAAAAAAAAAAACTGGATCTGTGTCCATTTTTTTAAGCAATCTAATTTGGCCTTTTTTGAGGGATTGGAAGCTCTGGGAAGCCTTAGGGTTCTTTTCATGATAACAAGAGATGCTCTTGTTAGCTAGCTCCTGCAACTCCTCGACAAGGAGATAGAAAACAGATATTAATCATGATTTGGACACACCAAAAATTCACATATGGGGTCACGGCTAAGTGATTCAGTTGGCTGAGACAAGGTGGTTCATTGTTATCATGGCTTCCAGTCCCAAGAATGTTGCATGTCTTGTGACTTTCAGGGGTCAGGGGGGAAAAAAATGACATCACCAACTTTTTTGTTCACACGTTAGGGGGATTCGGGGATTGTGACACAGTGGCACCTTTGTGTTCTTATTATCCTCCCTTTCTCTCTTTCTCTTTTAAGAGCCTGGATTGTGTTCTCCCCTTCTTCTGTCCTTTCAAATAATACCTTTTTTTCTCCCCCTCTCTCGTCTTTCGGCAGCTGCGGGCCACATGAAGTGGAGAAAATGACACTCCATCTAATGATGAATGATACTTGACCTCCAGACCTGTTCCTCAGAGCCTCAGCGAACACGGAACATTAGCATGAAACCTGGTTCACGAGATCCCTGGGATACGCTGTTTAGTTTAGCGTAACAAAAACACACACGCACGAGGTTTGGACCTTTTCCTCACTTAACTAAGGTGTTCCCAAATGAAGATTAAATACATGTCCATATAGATTATATATTGGAAACGTTCATCGATATAAGGTCGCCCCACACAATTTCGAGTGGTGGATCATGGGCGGCATGACTGTGACATACATTCCACAGCAGTAGGGTTGCCCAAGTAGAGGCCGGCTTTTGTTATATGATTAATTACTGGAAGCAACAGTTATGGCGGGATTAACAATTAGTTGGACCTGTCAAGTAGTCAGTCTAAGATGGCAAACTAATTGAACGGCTGGTTGCCCATTGTGTCCCAGAGCAAGGCCATGGAAGTGAGACGGATCCCCTCCCTTTCATCTCTTTTACATGGCTAATACCATGCTGGAGAAAGGCCTGCCATCAGCCAGGGTAATTTTCTATAAATATTCATATCCATAGTTTCCAACTATGAACTTTGAAACTAAGAAAGTTTCCTTCGTGGTACTGTATATTTGATTAGAGCGAGAGTATGTTTCTGTTCTCCATTAGAGAAAGAGAGCGACATTTTGTTCCTCACATCAGCAAGTTGCCTCTGGTTTGTATTGCTACTATCATAACCTGCAGACGCGAACAAGTAGATTGAACATTTCACATGCTATAGAAACTGATGAAAAAATATGGGAAATTCTAAATGGCTCAATTTGAACAAACCTAACGCAATCTAAGAGCAGGCGGTAGCGCTATAGGTTCAGGGGTGTGTCAGAAATATTTGAGCTATTTTCAATATCACAATTATCGGAGAACTTGCTGGTGTTAGCACGAAAGGGCTGGGTTTTGATGAATTAACAAGTTGTGGGTGTGTCGAGGCTTGGCCCCTCACTGGCCAATCAGAACGTGCTCCATGGCGAAATATGTGGTTGCTTCAAGTTATGTTTCTGCGGTCTTTTATGTATTGCCTCGGAATCAACTCCAATTCCAATGTTATAGTTTGTTAAACGTCTTACAGAATCAAAATAACAAAATGTCGACCTATCTTTGCTAAATACGTTAACTTGAACCCATTTGTAGTGCACATTGTTCTAAGTAATTGCATGGCTTCAGTAGCATTCACGCTGATATAGGGGCTAGGCCTACTGTACATTGTGTTATGGCTGAGCAGGGACCTGCCAAACACTGTCCATAAGCAAGACTAAATTCATTATTGATAAGTCCCGAAAATGTAAACTTGTTTTAAATATGTCGCACCATAATTTCTTCCCGTGGGCATATGATATTAAAACAACACAATGGAGGAAATGTTTTACAGGAGCTGGACGAAGATCCAATATAAATAGAGAGAGAGAATGTACACCCACCATTAAACTGCTCCCAAGTAGGCCTCTGTTTTATGAACATAATTGGAACCATCTTACAGATTAGATCCCATTCACACGTCTCGAGAAGTTGCACTGCAAGCGCGCCACGGACGTTGTCACCATAAAGCCAGAAATGGTGAATCATTCAAATACGTTTGGTTGTAATGCAATTTGATGAAGAACAAGCAATCAGTTTAAACAACACCAACAACAACCATAAATATATACAATGATATCATAAAACCTACAAACATTGCTGTTGAACCAGCCTTTGTTATAGTAGGCCTAAGAGAGGAGTTGGGTTATGAACACATGCCATTTTTACAGGTTACCGTAAAACTTCTAAATGATGTAAAACTTCTAAATGATGTTAAACTTCCTTATGACGGGCATGGACACGTAGCCTACATCATGGAGGGGGTTTTACGCACGTCCAAAACGAGACCTGCATGGCTAAAATATGGGCCTGCCTACAATGCGTAGATAAAAAATGGAATGTCAGCTCATGTCAGCTGTTTTACAGTGCACTTGATATTTTAATAAAGCTTTGGGGATTAAGATTTATTTCCAAGTGGTCTCAGCAGCCAAACCCTTTATCGACAGTCTTGACTACTTCGAGATTGCATTGGGAAGACACAAAAAAAAGCCTTCATTGAGAGGAAGGAAGGTTTTTAGTCAAATGAAACGAAATGAGAAAAAACTGTAGTTTTTTATGTTTCTAAATACATAGTATACAGGCACCAAAAGCACATTAGGCTACTCTTTTTCCATGTGCATATGGGCAGTGTGTGTCACAGCTGGATAGGCTGCGTTTCCGCTGTTAAAATTCCTGCCATAACCAACTGCGTTACTGCTAAAACCAGCTTTTAGTTGGTCTTAAATATCCCTATCAGCACTGCATGAAATTAGCACTTTGGATCATGTTTTTAAGGACACACCTCAAATATTTCTACCCCGCCCATCTGAGCGCAAGCGAGCTGGTATAAAACAGGTAAATTGCTGAACCTGGCGTTTGGGCTGGACAATGCCAGTGCGCCGGTTTTTACATGACGAATTTGCAAACTAGCGCGCGTTCGACACTGGCGCCGCCTAAACGGCAGCCGAAAATAGAGCCCGTGAAGTAAAAAAAAAAACTCAAAGCATTCACAAAGTTGGCTCTCAAAACTGCAGTCTTGCTAAATGCAGAAAAATATGACTTGGCTCAGTGTGCCAAGTTAACCAGTTGAATAGAAACCTGTGCGGCCACACAACACAACTGAAGTAGCTTCCCGTCAATGAACTCGCCAGCCAGGGTGAAGCATGGGAATTAACCCAGCTGTACGGACTGCATCGCTAGGCCATGGCTTCCCATGAAAGGTTTCAATTGTTCACTTCGAAAGCGACAGAACAAGCAGAGAGAGGCACAGGAGGAGCAGCACCCATGGTGTGTGGGACATATCAAAATATTTGACAGGACTTCAGTATTATGAAAACCCCTCTTTTCTTTCTGTGGGGACAGTTATGGGGGCCATCAAGGCCCCTGGCGGGGTTATGTCATTGTCTGGCCGCTGGGAGTTCAAAGCCGGCCTTCTATCCTTTAGGATGAAGTCAGTCTGCATTAATAGCATGTAATGAAATTAAGGCTTGTTGCTAAACTGGTTTCAATCAAACTGACTGCTTTTTCGTTGTGGGAGGGGTGAGAGTTCCCAGAATGTGTTGAAAGCCAGGGCTTGCCCAATAGAAAGGATAGATGGCAAGCAACTAAAAATAAGAAGAAAAAAAAGAAATTGATGGATTTTTCTGTTTGTCAATGTTTTTTGTCCCAACTAGAAATGTAAAGGTTTAGAGGGGTAACTTTTGTTCCGTACAAACCTGTGTAGGAACAATGATGCACAACGTTCCTGAGTACCACATGTATGATCTCAGTCCTACGGCATTCCACAACTGAATTACATCAAGATGTGTTGAATTGTTTTGACATGTCACTGCTCGTAAATAGCTTCACTGTTCTCCATCAAACAACATTGGAATACGCTGGAATGTATTGTCCAAGTATCATTTTTTAAAACGCCTTTTTTTTTTTTTTTGAATTGGTAACTTGGGAGATCTGCAATTGCGCATGAATCTTCAATTTCCCTCATCCAGTTATCATGCGTTTCAAAAAGACCGTTTTCCATCACCTACAGTATGTGCAGGTTGTTGGGTTTGTGTGTGAGTATGTAAGTGTGTGTGGTGCCCCTGTGTGTGCCCGTGCGTGCAGGCCTGTATGCGTGTGTTTTAGCCTCAAGGCTTGTCTCCTGAGCCTACTGTCTCTTGCACCTCCACAGACCCCCCCCCACCCCCTCCCCCCTTGTATCTAAAACTAATAGCTTTGAATCACTCTCTACCCTGCTGCTAATTTATTTGCTGGGGCATTAAGGGAATAAATGTACCTGACATTCTATGTCAATGGCAGGAGTCTCTTTGTGTCCCTTCCTTTTCCTATTTAGTTGGACATATTCCTAGAGATGCCGTCCTATTCAAACGCTCTACTCTCCCCTTCCTGGAGAACGAAGCAGGAGAGAGAAGAAAAAAAACACCCAGCGCTAAACCTCTAGGTGCAGAAGGCAGTTAACGGTTGCTGATGATAGTAGGCAAACATTAACATAATAATTAGTGTCTTGTAATTGTTTCATTAAAACCAGTTGTTCCATTTCTCCTCGTGTTTTCCCTGAAGACGAGCTGAATTTGGACGACAGCCAGTGGGAGGAGGACATCCACGTTGTCACCAGAGCACTCAAGATGTTTTCCCTTTCTCTCTCGCGCGCGCGTGTGTGTGTATCTGTGCGTGTGTGTGTGTGCGTGTGCGTGTGCGTGTGCGTGTGTGTGTGTGTGTGTGTGTGTGTGTGTGTGTGTGTGTGTGTGTGTGTGTGTGTGTGTGTGTGTGTGTGTGTGTGTGTGTGTGTGAGAGAGAGAGAAAAAAAGGGAGTGTGTGTGTTTTAACCAGGAGCTGCCAGTACCACTGTTCCCATACATACAGTTTCTTTGGAGCCATGTGTAGCAACACTATAAGACAATATGGAAGTTAGTATACTAGGCCACTTCTCTGTTTTTCATTGTAGGAAACATCACCTCATTCAGCCGTCTGTTGGAATTTGGTAAGCAGGGAAAACATCCAGCAATTAAAGCCATTTGTTAATAGATTGGGGGTTACTCATGAGAGGTAATTCCATGGGTGACATCCAAGCCAATAAGGAACTAGTAAATATGTACATACTGTTAGGATGAAGGTGTATGTTGACTTTAACACTGCATTACTGAATTCATTATTTTAATTGAGTCTTTTCTTGTTTTGATGAAGTGATACCTGTTCCATACACCTGCCGCGCTTCTACAAAAATACAAGTGTTCAGTGTGAATAAACATTCAATACAATTATACCTGCCGTTCTTCACCTTCTATAAAAGTGCAAGGGTCCACAGTGCTCATTTAAAGAGGAGCACATAGCAGAGTCCACCTTGCTGCTTCTGCCCCCGGCTCCATCAGGAGGCATACCACTCATAGGGTTGGATCAGACCACCATGCCAATTACTGCAGGGAGAAGGATGTCAGACAGGCATACAGACACACTTTAAGAGTTTAAATAACATGAGCGGTAATTTGAAGATGGTGTATTTTCTTCTAAGAACTTGTGAGAAACATCTCCCATGTAGAGATTTTTTTTGTTGATGAGAGAATCTGATCTAGTCAAGAAGAGCCATTTCCAATACACCGCATGTCATTTATAGGGGACCTCTCTTTATGAACCAATCGCGTTGGGGGGAGGAGAACACATACATCACTGGAGTATTTTAACGCATATATGTTCATTTTCAAAAAGGCAGATTTGTCTGCTGCCTGCACTTCAAATAAAGCGACAGACTCGTGCTGACAATGTTTCCGTCAACTTATTGAATCTTTGAAAAGAAGGCAATTTTCGAACAATAGAGCAATCTCCGGGTCTGAAAACATTGATAAACAAATAAATGTGAGCAATATGAACGTGTTTGTTTGTTTGCTTATTTTGGGTTTGTGAAACCAACAATATAGTTTATTTGCCGCAGCGAATCTTAGAGCATATCCTCAAAGACTGATTGGAGTCTTTGCACTGCAATTAACTCTCTGCCTCTGTTCTCTATCTATAAATCACATCCTGACTTCTCCATGTAGATGACGCTTGTTCCATTTACAAATTAACACTATCAGCCATCTGTATGGGGGATTTCCAATAACAGTCCCAGATATCGGATATTCAGAGACGGCAGCGGAAAAGCAACGTTTAGAAAATGATTTCCATTCTTCACACAGTAGAAACGCAGCAGAGGAAGTGCTAACAGATAAATTCATTTTCTCGACATTTCGACGAACGAAAAGAGGGTGCGTTTGAAAAGGATTGCATGTTTGTCGCCGTATCAGTCAAGCCAATACTCACATTCCCACCCTTTCCCTCTCCGTAGCGTTTGCGTTACGAACCCGACTCTCCCACTCCACCACTGAGCATCGTCTGAGTCAATTACCGCACAGTTTGTTACATTAGCTAATAACTAGAGACGTTAAACATCCCCTACCTGCATGGCCGAGAACAATACTGTTTTCTGTAGCTGTATTACCCTATAAACCCAGACCTCTATCAAAAGAAGGTCTTATTTCTTTACATATTCATGTATTGAAGTATGTATTTCTGTCTCAGAAATGTGTGTGTTTGTGTGTGTGTGTGTGTGTGTCTGCCCTCTCGTGTGTCTACTGATAACACTAATCCTGTTTATGTGAGTTCTTTTTTTTCTTGCAATATTGCAAATATACCTCGTTTATCCATTTCCTGACTTGAAGGCGTGTAGAAATGCCACAGCAAAGCCTGGACCCTGCCCTGACAATCCGCCATGGAAGAGAAGACAGAAAAAGATCACATATTCAATTCGCCTCTGAATATGTAATGTGCACCACAGTAGCCCCAACACTTCTTCCAGAGGAGTGCGCCACTCACAAAATTACCAGAACTATCTGGGCAATTGACAGCCTCCCCTGTGGTCAAATAGGCCGGGGCTGTGCTGTGTTGAGAATGCAGCTCCCTCCCTCCCTACCCCCGGCTGGAGCTGCAGCTCTGTGGCTGTACACAGATTAATGTGGGGAGGCACACATCCATGCATCCAAAGCACCAGCGGCCTGTTTAGGGATGACACTGATGCAGACACCACAGAGGCTGTCACTTTGTTGTTTGTCAACGATCGTTACCTTACTTACACTGCGGTTATGATACGTCTGACCACCTCTATTCGCAAGGGGATAAACGATGTCCTCTCAATTGATCTCCCTAGCCCTGTACACAATACGGATGGCGCATTTAGTACATTGTGGGCGCATCTCACTCTCTCTCCCACTCTCCATTTTCTCACTCTCTCCTTCTCTCTCACTCTCTTCTTTTTCTCCCATTCCAATGAATGAGTTGGCAGTAGTCTAGCGTTGTCCTGCGTAGTCGGACCACTGTGAACAAAGCAGCACCTCCAGAGCGAACTGCTTGTTATCTCTGTTGTCTCTCACTGCAAACCAAGAGTGTTTTTCTCTCTCTCCTCTCTCTGTCTCTATCTCCCCTGTACGTAGACTGCATCCTTCTTATGTCAGAGACACGGAGGGAAAGGGAAAAGTCTTTGTTGATGGTCAAAGCAGGATAAAGACAAAATTGATGTGCAACACAAAGGAGAATCTGGTTTTGATTTATCATCTGAAGAAGCATCTAAGGAAACCGAAACATGGTATATCTGAAATTGAAACCTTCAGTTCCAGACAGTGGTATCCTTTCAGGACTCTCACAATTTCTCAAACTCTCACAACAGAATTGCATCCTGTGCTCCTTCTTTCTCCCCCAAATGTTCTCTCTGGCACAGGGGGTAACATGTAGCTCAGGAGACTAGGTTGGGGGGAATCCTGGAGCCAGCGAAGGCCATGGCTCACCCTCAAACCCAGGGCAGATGCTCTCACCAGGGCCGTGGCCAGCACTCCTCACTCCTCCCGGTGACATGCCTTAGTCTCCATCCGATCCAACTCTGCCCGAACCAGGGGCTGGACATGACAGTTAGCCATCATCACCCTCACCCCCACCCCTCCTCCCCCTCCACCCCCAACCTTGTCTACGAATAAATTATGCCATTAAAGATGGCAAGTTTTTCTCAGTAGCAACTGATGAACCCTGGAATGGTGCTTGTGCCATCTGCGTGTGTGTGAGGGGAGCAGCAGTCCACGGTCCACTGGGAGTGACGGCTGCCCCACTTTCCTCTCTCATGTCAGTGTGGACCATCTGATGGGCTAAAGACCAGTGTCACATGTCTAAATTTGGGTGCATGTACCAATGCCAGGGACAGAGTGTTTTCCAAAATACACAGGGCAATGGATGATAATGAGGAAGGCCATTTTAATTAGGATTGTCCACAACCTGTGACAACATACTGGACAGAGTTCTGGTTCTGGTCATTTTAGCCCATTAAAATATGTTTTTAATGTCAATAATATTTTGTTAATAATGTATGGAACATGCCATATTGATGTAAAACTATGCAGCAACTAATGAGCTTTGCTAAACTATTTAGTATACATCCACATTTGCTAACAGCTATTAACCTAATCTCCAGCTTCTTTAACTCCATTTTTTTGCCGAAGAAAACTCAAAAGAGAGTCAGACCTGGGAAAAGCCAATGGCTAGTTGCATAGCTTGCTAATCATGTAAAAGAAACATCACAAAGAATAGGTAATTTGAAATACAAAAAGAATAAGTAATTTGGAAAGCACATACATACCCAAGTGGCCAAATGATTTATGCCTAATGAATTGGGGATGTGTATTCATTTGCAATTAACAGCATTTCTCTGCTGTGTTAGGCCTACCTACCTGTCATTGAAAATGCTGGGCTCCGTAGCACAGTTGCTACAGACCCAGAGGATCTCTCCCTTATGAGCCACATTCTGTAAGTATGCGATCCCTAAGAGCAGTAGACATGTTGGAGGGACCTTGTCTGGCTTCTGCTTCTTTAAATATAGTAGGTTCTCCTGGGAATGTGTTTTACATATATAATTAACACAATAAGATGTTCCGAGGTTGCTACGTCTTTGTGTCTTGGTGCCTAGTAGGGAGATAAAGGA
Source organism: Salvelinus fontinalis (assembly GCF_029448725.1). Classification (NCBI taxonomy): domain Eukaryota; kingdom Metazoa; phylum Chordata; class Actinopteri; order Salmoniformes; family Salmonidae; genus Salvelinus; species Salvelinus fontinalis. Next base: position 47,366,196 of record NC_074671.1, on the reverse strand, counting down.
GGAGGAGAGAGGGAGGGGAGAGGGAGGGAGGGAGAGAGATGGAGTGAGAGAGAGTGAGAAAGAGAGAGAGAGAGAGAGAGAGAGAGAGAGAGAGAGAGAGAGAGAGAGAGAGAGAGAGAGAGAGAGAGAGAGAGAGAGAGAGAGAGAGAGAGAGAGAGAGAGAGAGAGAGAGAGGGAGGGAGGGAGAGAGAGAGAGAGAGAGAGAGAGAGAGAGAGAGAGAGAGAGAGAGAGAGAGAGAGAGAGAGAGAGAGAGAGAGAGAGAGAGAGAGAGAGAGAGAGAGAGAGAGAGAGAGAGAGAGAGAGAGAGAGAGAGAGAGAGAGAGAGAGAGAGAAAAAAAAAGGGAGTGTGTGTGTTTTAACCAGGAGCTGCCAGTACCACTGTTCCCATACATACAGCTTCTTTGGAGCCATGTGTAGCAACACTATAAGACAATATGGAAGTTAGTATACTAGGCCACTTCTCTGTTTTTCATTGTAGGAAACATCACCTCATTCAGCCGTCTGTTGGAATTTGGTAAGCAGGGAAAACATCCAGCAATTAAAGCCATTTGTTATTAGATTGGGGGTTAGTCATGAGAGGTAGAGAGAGAGAGAGAGAGACAGAGAGAGAGAGAGAGAGAGAGAGAGAGAGAGAGAGAGAGAGAGAGAGAGAGAAAGAGAGAGAGAAAGAGAGAGAGAAAGAGAGAGAGAAAGAGAGAGAAAGAGAGAGAAAGAGAGAGGTCTAGTCTACTGAGAACACTGAGGTCTAATGGATACAGTTGATAGTAGCTAGCGTTGCCTTTCGGTCACTAAACTTGAAATTACACATAGCTGTGGGAATACACTGTGGCGTGGGTCATCCTGAAGAGGATATGCAACAGCGCCCGATGGCTAAGAGGCTAAACTCCCTCCTTCCAATGCTTACACCAATCCAATACTTTCATGTACATGACAAGAGGTGTGCTAATACATACTTCTGGAGAAGTATGCACCAACGCCTCCCACCAATGCCTTGCCTCTCCCAGAAGTAGACGTCACTCCAATACATAGCCAAAGTTGGGAGCACACGCCTGAGGGCTCGACAGGAAATGAGCATTAATTGTATTAATTAGGATGTTTGCACAAGCTTTTTTTTCTCTCTCTCTCCCTCTCTTCCCCTCTCTTCCTCCCTTTCACCAACTGTATGAATGAACATTACATCTCCCGAAAAGTCTGGGGTTTAAGTGAAGCATATTTAGAAAATCTGGCTAGGGGTGAAGGTCTGGTTAGGGCCCTTGTTGAGGCCCCGGCCCCCGATCGCTGTGGCCCATAACATCCATCAACAGTAATAAAGCTCTTTGACACAGTGGTCCGAGCTCATCCATCATTCCTCATTTAAGACACGTTTGGCTTCCACTGACAGACGTGAGGGATTGTTGTCATTAGAGGCAGATCTTTTGTTTTGATGGCCCTTTTAATGGGGTTGCATTAGGGAAAGTCCTAGGGGCCAGTTTTGGGGTGATTAAGCAAGCAACACATTTACAAGAGTCTAATTGAGACTACAATGCCAGGAACCTACAGAGTGCTCCACCCTATAATGATGTTCTGCAATTCCGCAGTTCCATGAAAATCCTGAAGTATTGCCATTGCGGGGGATAGCTAGCCAGAACGATGGACTGAGTACTAATGCAATGCACTTAAGGGTGTTGTAACAGAGGTGTTTAAAAAGTCATAAGACACATTTAGAGGATAGGGATAGGACATGTGGCAACTCAGGATCATTACAGTAGTAAAAGTAAACTTGTTTTGTCACACATGCGACTTTATTATTGGATTAGTAGCTTGGACTAGCCTGTTCGGCATCCAGATTGTAATTTGATAAAAATACAAATAAAACTGATTTTCTCTTTGCAATTAATTAAATCAGGAAATGTGGGAATACATTTGTCTGCCCTCGATGATAAATACGTGGACATATTACAAGTTGTTTGGAGACTAACCCATGGCCGAATTGTAGGATGCTAACAGACAAGACAGGGAACAGACATGCGGGAAAATGAAGCAATAATCACCTGCGATGGAGGACACTTTAGATCACATTAGATTTTATATTTATACTTCTGTTACTGGTGAAATATTTTAAAGTGGGTCATCGAGACCCCGATTTCTAGAAACTAACTTTGAAATATCCATGTTTTCTTTTCTCCTGTTTAAACATACTTTTGTATCCGATTCCCCAGTGCCTATTACTCATTAAAAATGTTTAACAACATTTTAATTGAATAATTAATTACCTTTTGCTGGGAACCCCCCCCCTAAACTTCAGCAGGGGAGTCATCACAAGCGGAGAGAAGACAGCAATCACGGGTAGGAAGTAACAGAAATGAGTTGTTTTGGCGCGGAAAGATGACATCAGCAACAGAGAATGTAGTGCAGCAGGGTTCATTTTTTTATCGGTCTGAATAATTATCTGAATGTAAGCATAGACCATGTGCCATTCAGAAATATTTGCCAAAGATCTACCACAAAGCCAAATATAAAACCGAACACTATGTTCTCAATGTAATTACATTTGCAATATTAAAAGCTGACACATACCAGTTCTTAATGAATGAGACTACAAATTGTTTGTCCACTTGCATTAGCAAAATCAAAAGGTGATCAAGCTAAGCTAGTGTATCAGAAAAAGATTGCATCTACTATATTGTTGATAGGGATGACTACCCGTGTTGGGTTCCATAATGATCCTCAGACAAAGTGAAATTGTTTTTTGGCGGGGTTTAATTTCACAATAATCTATCAATTGACACCCATTGAGATCCATTATGCCTTTCTGTGAGCTCCAATGCTCTTTTGACTACTCTACAGTCCACGACTCCATTGCAGCCTACCAACCCAACACCTCTCGCTCTCTCTCTCTTCCTCTCCTTTGTCTGTCTCTTCTTTCACTCTCCTCTCCTTGTCGCCTATTTAGCCTGTGCATTTGATTAGTTAATCGTCTCTAGTCCTCAGGTGGGGCAAGCGCTCTGCTTCTCGACGAGCTCGCCAAGCTGTTCTGTTGGAAGGGAAAGCAAGCAGCTGTGTTTACAGCCTGCTTGGGTCTTGGCGTACATTTACCAGAATCTATTATTCAGATCTCTCAGTATCAGAGCGAGATCTCCAGCCACCTGTCTTGCTGACAAGCTCGCCCTTTTGTGAGCTTTCTGTTCGCAGCAAATTATGCTCATGTTGATGAATTGAGTTTTTACGAGTATTGCTAACCAACATTCCCTCCCGCGCCGAGCCAGGGGCACCCGGCCCTGTTGTGTGAGAGAGGAGTCTGTAGTCAATGAGCTAATGTTTGGAAGAATTTAGGCTCCTCCAGTAACAATCCCGAACCGTTTTCTAAAGATGCCGGCACTTGTCAGGTGGATGATTTTGTGAACTGAGTTTATGTTGTGTCTGTTTTTGTCTGTTGTGTGTTGTGTGCGTGCGTCTGTGTGTGCGCGTGCCCTCGCGTGTGTTTGCTTGTGCGTGCGCCCAACAGTCTCTGATTGCTTTCGCATTTGATCCTTTTCTTATTGCTATTAACCCCTCTACTTTAATCATCTAAGGAGAAAGTGTGATGTTCTGATATGTGGTGCTAAAGAACAAAGGGTGCTTTGAGAATTGCTTTTTCTTTGAGATGCAGATACCTGATGGGTTCGAGGCGAACTATCTCCTTCCCTTGGACTCCATGTCTGCATTTTTAATTAACGGAAGGTACATTAACTCATCACAAGTGACGATAAGCACCCAGATAAGTTATAACATGATTCATAATTTATAAAGATTTTTGCTTTCATCTTCACTTCTAGTTTGCATAAAACTAATTACACTGTAAATGGTAGTCATCTCAATATTCTTGCCACAGCAACGTAAATCATTCTAGCTATGGAATTAAATGCTGCATACAGGGAGGGTGTTTTGCAGAATGTGAAAGATAAAGGAAACGCAAAGTTACATCGTATATGTGGAATACAAAGTCCTAGCCATGCTGTAGAGAAAACGTTCAATGAGAATTAGATAATGAGCGATTCAGATTGAATATGCACTACATGTGCATAGCAATGGCTTGGATTTGACATACCAGTACACACTTTGGCTACTCTTGTGAAGGGCAATTTCACCAGAAGCATTCCTACTGCACGTTTCTATTAAAAAAAAGGACTTGGAACTGAAACAAGCTGGATGTAGGAAGGCACTTGCAAGACACCAATGTGTTTTCAATGTTTATTTATACACATTGTTGCCTCGCAAGTCTGCTAGGCCATGTCCAATCCTCTTTCGATTAAACTGTCCCTGCAGGAGCCTGTACGAGGTTGAGTTTAGGGTGAGGTGATGGCGGCGGTAGAAAACGTAAATCAAAGCAGGTCCAAAGAATAGTAATCCTCGCCGAACATTCTGGACTGATTGATATAAATAACATTGAACCCGCCATCTGTCCAAACCCAGGAACCTTTGCAGTTAGTGTTGAGCTGCAACGGCAGAATAATTAATGAATGGTGTCCTTTGTTCGGGTAATAAAGACAAGACAAATTATGTTATAATCCAACTGCTGCTCGTTTGTCACGGCCAAATAAAATGTCAAATAAAAGTGAGGGGGCCACGGTGCTTGTTTAATGGAGTGAACGGAGGCGGGCGATTCTACCTGTTCCAGTGGTTGACAGGAGGGAGAGGAACGAAGGGAAAGGCTTTAAAGCTGAGTAAGACGCTAAACCCAGTGAAATCGAGCGAATCACGTTAATCACTCTTCCTCAATTTCATATTCCACATTTGTGTAGGTGTCTGTCTTCTGTGGGTAAAACGGCAAATGGGGTTTCCCCGTGCGTCCCTGTTCAATTTAGAGTCAAGGATATGAAGAATAATTACACATGTATTTATGAGGAAGTAAAGGATATTACCATACACAAATCAGTTTGTGGAATCAGGAGAGAGGATCTGGAGTTATAACAGGTTGAAATGGTGACGATCAGTATGCAACACGTGAAACAGCGTTTTCAGGTATTCATGAACCGAGATCTAGGTTGGATCTCTAATATTGATCTATAGAAACACCTCAATTGAATTTATATCCCCCCATCTTACACCTCTCTAAGTAAACGGTGTGGTTATCTTTTGAGCTGAAAACTAAACTCCATTTAACTAAGGAGTCTAAGGAGCCATGTTCGAAAGCGAAGTTTGAGTCAACTGATTTGTATTCATAACTTTGAGAGTAAACTTTGATGCACCAAACAACCAACTATCCAGGTATAGGACGTCACTGGGTCGTCTTCTGATTGACGGACACATCTACATACACATAAAGTATATGAGGTAAGTAGAATATTAGCTACAAATACAGCAGTACACTCTTAGAAAAAAAAAAGGCGCTATCTAAAACTTGAAAGGGTTCTACGGCTGTCCCCATAGGAGAACCCTTTGAATAACCCTTTTTAGTTCCAGGTAGAACCACTTTGGTTCCAGGTAGAACACGTTTGAGTTCCATGGAGAACCTTTTACACAGAGGGTTCTACATGGAACCCAAAATAGTTATACCTGGAACTACAAAAAGGGTTCTTCTATCTATGGGGAGAGCCGAAGAACCCTTTTGGAACCCTTTTGTCTACGAGTGTAGGAATGGGCGTGATCTAAGAACGGATTGGAGAGCAATCTGCATGTTCCATTGAGTCAAGAAAAGGACGAGGGTGGCTATTATACCTACTGAGACGGGCTGAGGGAGACATGAGGGAGTCCCCTGCCTATACCGCTACTGCCTAACCCAGACACCTATCTATTATTCACTATCTTGATGAATGGACTGGCCACATTTAATACAACATACTAATACTCTACAGTAAACACAGAGCTCATATCGTTATTGATGTTGATAGGACAATCTAGATCCATAGATACATACTGTATATGCTTATTCCATCCACGTAAAGCTCTCAGAAGACGAGCATTATATCCTTACTAACAAAAGGGAGAGCCACATTGTGCAATCAGCGTTGCTCCGTACATATTAAGTAGCACAACATCTCAACCGGAGTTCATTTTAATTAGAGGGGAATTTGATCAGGCCCGTCTCCCACAGGCGTCTGTCTTTTGATGTTAATGAAACAAGCCGTACCTTGGATAAGCAGTAGACTCTTTCTCTCCGAAGGGTGATGAGAGAAAGTTCTCAGCGAGCAGGAGCCACAGCTCAAAACTACAGGGAGGTGTCCAAGGAAACACTGTGATCTTCAAGCTGTGTTGGGACACAATGAATGAACTCCTGGAAGCCAGTAAGGTGCTCTGAGGGATTATTAATGCATCGTCTCTGTCTTCGTTATGCCGGTATGTATGGTGGTACATAATGAATGATTAGTCTTTTTTTTAATATATACATATTATTATTTGAATGAATTCTTTTGGGTATCAGATGTTGACTGCCAAGGACTGTTCGGAATATGCAGGTTGACATAAAGAGAGCCGTGATATTCTGAGATGTACTAGATGGCATGTACTTAAGGTCCTCTGCTCTATTGTATTTTATTGTCTTTTATTGTCTTTTATTTTCCCCATGAAAATAGAAATGTCGGTCGCTAACAAATGTCTCTGTCTGTAAACCTTGATGCAACGTGACGCTGATCCTTATATGACCAAACAAGTCATTTCAATGAAAGAGTAAATAAGGACACAAATAGATGAATGGATCAATTAGTTCAAGTTCTAGGCCTGGTATGTTGGGAACTACCTTTGGCCAAAGGGTAGCTCCGCTCTCTCTCTCTCTCTCTCTCTTTCTCTCGCTCTTATCCCTCTCTCCCTCTCCGCCCTCTCGCTCTCTCTCTCTAATTCCATGTCCACTGTGTCCGTCTGTACAACGTTCGCAACCCTGGCACCCGTACAGGCATTTGCCGCCTGGCATCGATGCCAGCTCTGCCAGTTCACCGCATACATACAAACATCTGCTTCCCAGCACAAAGGGGACACACAGCTACTTGACAGGTTAGCCCTGGCTCAGTCTGGCCTCGCTGCCCCAGTCCTCTATACAAACAGCTGAATGTTTCCTGTCAAGCCATTAGCAGTGATAGGATCAGTACAGGCCCCATTAAGCCATCAGTGTCCACCTGTGATAAAGACAGCCATTTGTTTTCTTAAAGCCCATTTAATGTCAGTTTAACTCAATTTGTCAGGAAATGCACAACAATCTCCTTCTCGTTCTGCCCTAGAAAAATGGATGGTAGGGATTAAAATTTCAAAAACTGAAGGAGGGAGCAGTCGGGAGGTCAGGATACATATTCAAATGAGGGTATTAAATCGCTCTCCTCTGGTATTTGAAGTATCATGTTGTGCGGGGGTAGGAGCGAGAGGTGGTTTGTTTTTTTCCCCGTACTCCGCTCTCAAAGCTGATTTCTGGACAGCGGCTTAGGAGGTATAGTAGTTGTTCCATCCATTAGCCTCGGTCCATGGCCCTTGCCTTTCACTGAGAGCCTAGATACACTGTTCAGTGTGAAGTATTATTGATACATTTGATGTAGCAGGGAAAGATAAAGACATGATCAGCCTCACTAAAATCACAGTATGAAATTAGATTCCTAAATGACCACCCCGCCAATACACAAGCGTGCACCTCGCCTTCGCACGCACATGTACACATGCACCACCTCCCAAGTGTAGCAACTTAACAGCCCGCAGACATCGTTTAAGGTTTTGTCGGAACATTTATCTGAGAAATTGGAAAAGGGGCACCTGACCTTTTGATCCGTGCTGATCCCAAGTGCGCCGAGAACTAAAGTGAATATTTACAAGGCTACTCCAAACCCCTGCTCCTGTTCCCGCTGCTCCCCTGGTGAGGTAGCGTCCGCCCGGGCCGGTGAGGCAGGAACCAGAGAGGCCCCCACCCGGTAGCGGTGGAGTGGTATTGTCGACATCTGTCGTGGTTGGAGAGCTCAGTGCACAGGAAATGGGGTGTCACTGGGAGTGCTAGTTGGCCATTATCCTGGCATCCTAATGGAGTGTGGGCAGTTCGCAGGGGAGGGCGAGGGGAGAGAGGGGGAGGGGGGGTCTCTGGATGGGCATGTTTACGCACAGTTGGTCAGAGACAGCTACCGCTCTTCCTCCCCCCCCCTCACCCTCCACCTCCTACACCCACCTCCCCCTCTGTGCCTGCTTCCCTGCTTCCCATCTGCCCGCACCCAACTGCCCCCGACGGGATGGGGATGAGGCTGGAGTAGGGAGCATGCGCCAGACAGGGCCCCTAGCTCCTACAGGAGGCAGAGAGGCATTAGGCCATTAGGCAACTCAACACGCCAGCATTTGATTGGAAACACACAGCGAAGTGTCCTTTCTGTGTGGAGGCTAACCTCATGCTATGAAATCTATGTGCTGTGGCAATATACAGTACCATTAATATAATGTAGTCTACCTGCCTTGAATGGTCTGGAAACTGCAGTTTACTAAGTGGTTAGGGGAATCAGAAAATACATTTAATGGTCTCAGGTGGATATACCTTGATAAATGAACAAAATAACAAATTAAATTGCATTATTTCTGTAACAGTTGAATGTGAGATGCCCACGAATCCCCTCCATCATATATAATACATGTAGATCAACCAGCGTATGGATATGTGACCTGTGGTTTTGATTTAATCCAGTGACTGAGGTGGTTGCACTGAGACCTTCATTGGTCTTCACAGGCAGGCCATTAGTACCGCGGTAAAGTCACTACCTATTTACTCTCCCTGGACAGTAATGGACTAATGTGTTGGTGAGTAAATAGCTACATCCCTAATGGTACTCTACACCCTATATAGTAATCTACTTTTGACCAGAGCCCTGGTAAAAAAAAGTAGTGCACTATAGAGGGAATAGGATGCCATTTGGTATGCAGCTAATGTATTAAGTGTGCCTCTACAGCCTCTGTTGCTTCGTCAATACAGCAGTCCTGATGCAGGCAGAGCAAGGATTATCACAAGTGTCAGATGCTAAGCCACAGAAACTTAAAAGAATCCGTTCATTTGGCACTCTGCCTATCCATGGCAATTATATACAGTAACACTAGTGTCATGGGAAAAATTGATGTGTTCCAAATTTACATTGAATAAGTTCAATCGATATAGAAATATACAGTACCACTCAAAAGTTGACACACCTACTCATTATTTCACTATTTTCTACATCGTAGAATAATAGTGAGGACATAAAAACTATGAAATAACACATATGGAATCATGCAGTAATCAAATAAATGTATTTTAAAATTGAGATATTTCAAAATAGCCACCCTTTGCCTTGACAGCTTTGCACACTCTTGGCATTGTCACGATCGTCTATAGGAGAGAGTGAGGACCAAGGCGCAGCGCGTGAAAAGAACGTCTTCTTTTATTAAGAAGAGAACAAACACAAAACAAAACCACTTTAGCAAAATAACAAACAGACGACCGTGAAGCTAAGAATGAACTAATGCATACATGCAACATAGAACATCGACATAGACAATTCCCCACAAACAGCTAAAGCCTATGGTTACCTTAAATATGGCTCCCAATCAGAGACAACAATAACCAGCTGTCTCTAATTGAGACCCAATTCAGGCAACCATAGACTTTCCTAAACACCTACAATCAACCATAGACACAGCTAGACAACTATACTAAACATAAACCCAACTACTCTAAATAAACCCCCTAAACCTTACAACCACCCTAGACACTACAAAACCCACATAAATTACCTATGTCACACCCTGACCTAACTAAAATAATAAAGAAAACAAAGAATACTAAGGCCAGGGCGTGACAGGCATCCACCTGGAATGCTTTTCCAGCGGTCTTGAAGGAGTTCCCACATATGGTGAGCACTTGTTGGCTGCTTTTCCTTCACTCTGCAGTCCAACTCATCCCAAACCATCTCAATTGGGTTGAGGTCGGGTGATTGTGGAGGCCAGGTGATCTGATGCAGCACTCCCTCACTCTCCTTCTTGGTAAAATAGCCCTTACACAGCCTGTTATTTTTATTTTAGGCTGCAATTTCTGAGGTTGGCAACTCTTATGAGGATATCCTCTGCAGCAGAGGTAACTCTGGGTCTTCCTTTCCTGTGGCGGTCCTCATGGGAGCCAGTTTCATCACAGCTCTTGATGGTTTTTGCGACTGCACTTGAAGAAACTTTCAAAGTTCTTGAAATGTTCCAGATTGACTGACCTTCATGTCTTAAAGTAATGATGGGCTGTTGTTTCTCTTTGCTTATTTGAGCTGGTATTTTACCAAATTGGTCTATCTTCTGTATACCACCCCTACCTAATCACAACACAACTGAAAGAAATTCCACAAATGAACTTTTAACAAGGCACACCTGTTAATTGAAATTCATTCCAGGTGACTACCTCATGAAGCTGGTTGAGAGAATGCCAAGAGTGTGGAAAGCTGTCATTAAGGCAAAGGGTAGCTACTTTGAAAAATCTCAAATATGTTTTGATTTGTTTAACACTTTTTTGGTTACTACATGATTCCATATGTGTTGTTTCATAGTTTTGATATCTTCACTATTATTGTAAAATGTATAAAATAGTAAAAATAAAGAAAAACCCTTGAATGAGTAGGTGTGTCCAAACTTTTGACTGGTTCTGTATATTTTAACTGTAGTGTCAATAAAAAGGTGATTCCTTACTTCCATCAGTTTAAGGAATATATGGATAGATACGTTGATTAATAGTATAGAAACAAACTGGTTGGCCACAGTAAAACATGTATGACATAATTGTCCAACCCATTTTTTACACTGTGTGTGAAAGTATGATAGTGTCCAATGTGGAATATGGCTTTCACATCAATAAGACTTGTGATCGACTGCTCTCATTTATCACTCCTGCAGACCTACGGACTACATAAAGATCCCATCTCTTTGTCCAACGTTGTTCAAAGACAAATTGTCCCCCCACCCCTCTCATACACACACACACACACACACACACACACACACACACACACACACACACACACACACACACACACACACACACACACACACACACACACACACACACACACACACACACACACACACACACACCATTACCAAGCACGTCATGATGGATGCCTCAGTTTCTCCCAGGGTCAAAGGTCGTCTTCCACTCCCCCAAGGAAGATAGATGAGTCTCAGTTTATTAGTCAGACACCTCTCTCACTCAGCCTTGTTTTCTTTACCATAAGTAAGGATTAACCAACACCAACCAGCCTCTGTGTGTGTGTGTGTGTGTGTGTGTGTGTGTGTGTGTGTGTGTGTGTGTGTGTGTGTGTGTGTGTGTGTGTGTGTGTGTGTGTGTGTGTGTGTGTGTGTGTGTGTGTGTGTGTGTGTGTGTGTGTGTGTGCGTGTGTGTGTGTGTGTGTCTCTGAGGAGGGGCTACTATGGTAAATGATTAGGGCTGGGTGTTGGTTGCAATACAAGCTGATGGTGTTCCTGTAATTGGAATCATTGTCCATTATGTGGCAGAAGTAGCTCTAATTCTTCTCAGAAACAGCAATTAGAAAACGAACAACATTCACTTAAATTCCCTCCTGTGCATTGTGCAAGTTCTTGCTAACAGACACACATACGCACAACCAGTCTGATTGCACCACTAATATACACTGAGTGTGCAAAACATTATGAACACCAGCTCTTTCCATGACAGACTGACCAAGTGAATCCAGGTGAAGGCTTTGATCCGTTGTTGATGTCACGTGTTAAATTCACTTCAATCAGTGAATATGAAAGGGAGGAGACAGGTTAATAAAGAAGGATTTTCAAGCCTTTGAAACAATTGAGACATGGATTGTGTATGTGTGCCATTCAGAGGGTGAATGGGCAAGACCAGAGATTGAAAAACGCCTTTGAACAGGGTATGGCAGTTGGTGCCAAGCCCATCGGTTTGCGTCAAGAACTGCAATGCTGCTGGGTTTATCATGTTCAGCAGTTTCCTGTGTGTATCAAGAATGGTCCACCACCCAAAGGACATCCAGGCAACTTGACACAACTGTGTAGCGTCAACTTTCTGTCTCACTCTTTGTAAAGGGATCATTTGAACAAATGCACAACAAATCCAGGATGGTTATGAAGAACGTTTCTTCCCCGGCTGTTGTCTTGTATAGGCCTTCACCCTCTCCAGTTGAAAATGAGACACGCTGCATCACGCATGCTCCCCTTGCATTACACTGAGCCAGAATGCGCCGTGTGATTCTTCTTCTTTTTGTATTTTTTTGGATGGAGCGAACGTTCTACCACCGATCACAGTAAATAATGGCGTCGGGCAGAGAGAGGCTGAATGACACACAGAGAAAGAGCTGAATCAGCAATAGACACATTACAAATGTGTTGCAGGGTAAGTGGACAACAGTCCCTTGACACCCTGTTACCTTTTAGCCTTTGTTTCCAATCCATCACATAGCGGTGAATTCAAGTGGTTTCTAGAGAGGGGGGACTCGCTGCAATAACACCAAGTGTAAAAAAAGAGAGACCTGTTACTGAACAACAAGGAAATATGAACAGCATACTGTGTCACTCTAATACTCTTTTTGCTCTATGTAAAGGGATCATCAGCGTTCTATGGTGTTCTATGGCGTTCTATGGAAAATAAGGAACGACGTGGAAGGTGTTGCGTTGGTTTCCACAGAACGCCATAGAGGCCCGAGATTGATTATTCAACAATGCCCAAAAAATGTTTTCAATTCAACTTTTGCTTTCAGAAGCAGCTCAAACGTTAAAACACGTAAGCATGAACTATAGCCATTGAAATCGACCTTGCTGATTTTACCGTGCGTTACAGGGAAATAATACACGCTCTAGAATGCTCTTCAAGCCAATTAGAAACAAGTATTCAGGAATGCCATTGGTGTAAACTCTAATATTGTGTTTCTAACCACAAAAAAAAAAAAAGGATTCAAGACAGAATATTTTATCATTTTTATCCAAAATAGTTTACTGACATATGACGTTAAAGGAGGAACAACTATGCATACAGTGTTGCACAAGTTGAAAGTTGAGCGTCATACTATACATTTGTAGAGAGATTTTAATCTCTGCATAATCTAGCTCAGCAGTCACCTGCAGCAAGGTGTGCTCTCCTGCTGAGACCCAGTCGACTGTGAGCTGGGATCTGATGGGTTAGTGCCAAGCTATTAATATTAAAATCCCTAATAGGAATAGCAGCGAGTGGTGATCAGAATATGTTATAACCTCAAGACGATGGAAGACACTCCAGGCGCGGTGAGATGAAACACCAAGGTAGCATCACATAACTGACTGGCGGGCGGCATCTATTTGAACTTGATGGAAGGAAGCCAGGTTTCTCTTGGTGTTAATTACACTCTTTGTCAACTGAGTCAAGTCAAACTTTTCTCTCGCTCTCTCTGTCACTCTCTTTTTCTATCTCTCGGTTCATCTCTCTCTCTCTCTCTCTCTCTCTATCTCTCTCCCTCTCTCTGTATCTGCCTCCATAGTTTCTCTCTCTCTTTCTCTCCTCCAGTCCGTACCACTCTCCACCCCTCCCTAAGGCTGAAATGACCCTGTCAGTGACAGTAGGAGATGGGAATGCTGTTCTAGAGGCTTAGGACAGTGAACTCCATTCCGGTCTAATGATTGTCCCTATTACCCCAGTGGTGGTGACTGCTGGTAAGGTCTCAACAGACATAGAAGGAGGGACACTCTCTTCACAGACACTGAGCGAGTTCCCTGTCTTATCTCCCAACCAACACACAGAGGATTACTTTACAATAAGAGATCTCACTCAGGATAGAGTTATATGGGTTCACCTCTCATTCTCCCAAAGCTTTAAGATAGCAAGAAACAATGGTAACGTTGATCAGATAGGCTCTGAAAAATCTTTGGACCAACCTCTTTGTCTCGTTGTTTCTCTATCACCTTTTGACGTCCGTTACAAAGCTTCCTGACTGAGAGATAGAGCATCGCATGTCACATCGGATTACGGATTGCTGTATTATTTGGACACACATCAATAGTGTAGTAACTCATTTCTTAACAAATATATTCCACAGTGGATTAAATAGCACACCGTCAAATATGATATGATTTTCTCAGCCTGTTTAATAAATCGCTATCTGTAGCAAGGAAATTCAACAAACAAAACGGTACGCTGCAGCCCCCCCCTAACCTACTGGAACCTTTTGTCATGACACAACAGAAGAGAAAGGAAATGGGTAAACAATGTGTGAGAAAAGCAGTTACTGCTACGCTCAGCATCTCTGAGAGTGTGAGTGGTGAAAAGTGACTGTTTGATTTATCACAGGGAGAGCTAGCAAGAAAGTACAATTTTCTACCTTAGCCGCAAACAATAATTCATAATGATGAGGATGCCTGATAGGGGACCTTTCTCTGGCGCAGGTCTAACCCACTAAAACGATCCTAATAAATGTCAGCGGTTTCCCAGGTAACTACTTTCAAATCCATTAAGAACCAGTTGTGATAAAAGTAACTATGGCCCCTCATATGTTGTGATAACAAACTGAGTAAAGATAAATACCAGAACAATGGATTTATTTATTGTAAGGTTCAGCTGGTTCAAGGTATTTTATAGATAAATATATTATAGATACGTTTAAATGTCAATTAAAATAGTTATACAGAGTTGTTAGACTATTCGCTGTCTATGTTCCTTATGGTACACATCACAAAGGTGAAGATTGTGTGTGTGTGTGTGTGTGTGTGTGTGTGTGTGTGTGTGTGTGTGTGTGTGTGTGTGTGTGTGTGTGTGTGTGTGTGTGTGTGTGTGTGTCCGCGCTCCCCCGGAATCTATACCAAAGCAAAATGTAAATAGATAGTTTCTGTGGGAGTGGATGTATGTGGGAGTCGATATCGAATTCTGGGAAACGTTTGATTTACACCACGGCAGGTTTGAGTTCTCAAAATCATCCCATCTGTTTTCTATTTAACCTTTATTTAACTAGGCAACTCCGTTAAAATTTACAATGACGGCCTAGGAACAGTGGGTTAACTGCCTTGTTCGGGGGCAGAACAACAGGTTTTTACCTGGTCAGCTCGAGGATTCGATATAGCAACCTTCCGTTTACTAGTCCAACGTTCTAACCACTAGGCTACCTGCCGCCCCATCTATATGTGTACCACGGACACATCAACGTTGATGAACTACACGTGGAAAAAAAGTACACCACATGTTTTTGTAGTGCCGTCATGTTTTCTTCTGTTGACCTTTCAACTAGAAATACCGAGAACGAGTACTCTAGCAACATCATGCATCACTGTTTAATGGTGTGTCACAAAGCCTGCCTCGCTACTACAGTATATTTGTACACATGTTTTATCGCCACATCGGCAGATTATGAGAAAGCTAATTAACTCAAACTCTTTGAACAGGCGCTTCAGAAACCCACAGCGTCTTTAGTTTGAAACTCCTATTTCCAGCCCTCTGAAAGTCAGGAATATCACTTCTAAAATAACGGCGCAGTAGCTTTAAACATAAACACGGAATCGAGCACAGAAACCGATGCGTATACCGTCGAAACGATAGGGAATCGCATAGCAGTTGCATACGGGGCATGTACTCATATTCTTGCCGTTGACGTTCGGGGGGGAAAAAAAGAGAGAATGTTTATCAAATCCCACTGTGTTCAATGTCATCGATTACAACTTATTCTCAGAGGTGCTCATAAAAGAAGAAATAGAACTGCTTCAATAAGTTCCAGTGGGAGAGCGGGTGAATATCAGTTTCATTTGATGATGCTCAAGTCAAAGGGATCTAGAATCTAGATAGAGCGGTAAAGGCTGGGTGCGCTGGATTGTCTGTCGTGTATCGTATGTGCAAAACGCTGTTGCCAGTGGGGGCAAAGAGAAGGGAAGTGAAGGGAACAGACAGACACGGCTTGGAGGAATCTCAGTCCCATACTACAGAACGTCCCCTAAGGACTGTTGTCTCTCTCTCTCTCTCTCTCTCTTTCCCTCTGTCTGTCTCCCTGGACCCCCCAGGGGCTCCACGGTCCTGTAAGTGTGTACTGTGGGGCCTGCAGTCGTGCCTTCCCCTGGGTGTGAGTGTGTAGACCCAGAGCCATTGTGGCTCTGTTCGGATCGGTGAAAAGCAAGCCCAGGGAGGGTGAGTACGGTGGGGGGTGGTAGCCCCTCTGTGGGAGCCAGCCAGGCCTACGGTGGGCAAGGAGGACGGTGGGCGATGGGGGTGGTTGGATTGTGGGGGCGGGGGATTCATCTGGCTCCCCGCTCCAGGTCTGTTTCTGGGTGATGTGAGCCTGTGTGTGCGTGTGTGCCAGGCAACCAAGGCTGCTGAGCCTGAGCCCCCACGTTTCCCACCGGCCTCAACGGAAGAGGAAGTGCCAGACTCTAGATTATAACGTTAGCGATGTTACAATAGCTTAGCGTGTGTGTAGCATCACGTGCTGGACACCTAGATAAAGTAGGATCTCTATTTGAAAGTATTAAGGGAAAGCTGCAGAAAGCCTAGTAGCTTCCTGTATAGACAGGTTCTCTAGTCTCTGTATGTTCTGCCAAATAAAAAACACAAGTTGTACGGTTCTAACATCCCTTACTTAATAATGTACACATTATTCTTCTCTAGCAGCGCAATGCTTTTTGTTTCTTCATGTTACTCAAAAGCTCCAATATTTATGAAGTTACAATATTTCATAGCACTCTTGATATTGATAATTGCACAGTTTTTTTTTATTTTTCTCTGTTTTAGAGGCATTTTAACAATTTTCATATCCTCCATTGGAACGGTAAATGATACATTCTGTTTATAATAACAAAGACATGGGCCAGTGTCACTTCAATGAATATGTAATTCACCAAAAAAGAGTTTTGTTTTAAACGCTGCCAAATTCTTATGCGGTGAAGCATCTTTTCTGCAATGAGAACAAACTGTATTTTCCTGTGAAATCCGTGTACATGGCATTACTACGCAATGTTGCAATTTTGCAGAGGGCATTTTATTACATTTCATTTGATCTGGTTGCAATAATCTCTCATCTACAGTATGTTAGGTGTTTAGAGGGATATTGTATGGGAGGGATGTATTTGACTCTGTATTGAAGAGGATGTCCTTTATCCTATTATCTTGTTATCGAATTATGAAATTATCAATTCCAAAAAGACACTGCTTACAGCTTTGGTCATGGGGGTTTCATGTAGATGAGCACTAGTAATGGTTGACGCAGCTAATTAAAGGTTCACACATACAGTACCTGGCTCACGCAGTGAAGCTCGGGGTGTCAAAACAATGAAGGAGAGAGATTGTGACAGGTCATTACGTGGCACAGGGGGGAGAGATCCTGATTTTGCCCTCATTATAATCAATAGGGTTTTATACTGACTCTACCCCAAACCAAACTGCCCAATACGTCCTCACATTCTGACACAATGACATCAAGTTAGGTTCATTAAAAAGTGGGGAGAATCTGAAATGTCTAACTTCTTGACTTGGACGAGGGAATTCGTGACATTAGTCTCAGGCTTTGTAGCAGTGAAAAATGTGTAACAGGCGTCACTAAATTAAACTATACACCGGCATTATAGCATATTTCTCAGAAAGCACAAGTCAATCATTGAAATATACATTTACACTTCCAACCAAAACTGTGCGGAGACAGTATAGGTGACAGCACACAATGGGAATTTCAACTGAAAGGATTCCTGTTGAAGAATAACAACAGTGGGAAAGTAACCACTGTTAGGACAGTTCCATGGCCTACAAAATCCCAATTTAGCCCTACTTATAACTTCAAAAACACAATGATTGCATTTCGTTTTAACAGTACTCCAGCATGTGTTTCCAATATCGAGTGGGATAATGTTATTACAGACATGCAGAAAATACAACTTCTTGAAGAAGAAGAGGGCTTGTCTTGTTACACTCCTGGATCAAATAAAAGCCAACAGTAAAGTCAATACCGACCAGCATGATATCAAATCTGTCCCTCGCCATGCCAGAAGCAGAGACAATCGAGAGAGAAAGAGGGAGATGGTTGACAGATAAAAAAAAGAGAGAGAGAGAAAGAGAGAGAAAGAGAGAAATAGAGGGAGATGGTTGACAGATTAAAAAAGAGAGAGAGAGAGAGAGAGAGAAAGAGAGAAATAGAGGGGCATATGAATCCCGATAGCTCTTTAAGGCCCAGCGGCATACCCCAATCCATGCTGCGAACGCTACAGCCACCCTGGCACATTTCATTGGCCATGTGGCCAAGCAGCCCCCTTGGGATATTTTTCGATCCCACCATGTTCCAGTTACCTTCAGCACAGGTGGCCGAGCTGCCCCCTAAAACCTCCCTAATATTACAGCTAAGTCCACGGGCCTGGTGGCTGTGGCACAACAACCTTGCCTGGCATGAGGCAAGCTGTCTGTTTAGTGTTTGAAGCCACATGCCAGTTGGTGCATTAGTCTGATTGCGAACTAATCAAAATGGTGGATGTTTCTCACTTCCTGTAATATTCCCTGTGATAGGCCTGTGATGTTAACATAACACAACACACCTCACATGGAGATCCATTATCCATCCCATAATCCTCCTGGAGAAGCTGCAGTGAAAAAGAACAGGAGGCTTATGGGTAAATATTGCCGACTGGCACAGGCCCAGATCCTAATAAGTGCAGAATGTAGCTAGTTGGCAACTGGGTGGAAACAGACAGCCAAATCAGAGCACAATCATTACCTATTTTGGTGTGTGTGTGTGTGTGCGTGTGTGCGTGTGCGTGTATGGGCCATAGAGACCGACTGCATCTTCTCCAACCCAATCCCAGTCAGCGTCACAGAGTCTGTTCACCCTGGAAATATATTCTTTTTTTGCCCGGTCTCTCTCTCTCAGTGAAAACAATCAGAAATAAAGCAGCATGTACTGTATGAGGGTACAGTACTGGTGTACAGTATATACATAGGAAATACTGTAACTATGTAGGCACCACACCTACTGATGTGGTCCAAGTTTTCTTTATCCCCCCCCCCCCCCCCCCCCCCTTCAGAGGCACCTAATTAAGAACCCCGGACTCATTTACATGGACATGTTTGATCTAAATTACACTCCAAACCACACCAAATGAGGATCATCTGTGAATGTGAAATGTTTTTTTCCCCCCCTACCCATGTCTGGCAGGGGGAGCCGAGCTAGGCAGGGCCCAGGCAGCTCTGGAGGGCACATGTTCAGATGATGAGAGGGATTACGGTTTAACATTCTCCTGAGACCCGGTCCTATATCCCCCTCTATCTCACTACTGTAAACTAACTGGGCAGGACAGAGTCACCCACAATTACAGTATCACAGGATTTGACTGAAACTATACTCAGATCTGTACTTTGTCGAAATGAGACTGGAAGATGCAGTAGATGTAGGGACTGTCTGGGAATATGGCAATGTAAACATACATTTCCCATGCCAATAAAGCCCCTTGAATTGAAATGAGAGAGAGAGAGAGAGATTTACATTTATTTTCCTTTTTGTACTTTAACTATTTGCACTGCATATACAGTAGACATAATATGACATTTTAAATGTCTTTATTATTTTGCAACTTTGGGAGTGTAATGTTTGCTGTTCATTTGTATTGTTTATTTCACTTCTGTTTATACTGTTTATCTACTTCACTTGCTTTGGCAATGAAAACATATGTTTCCCATGCCAATAAAGCCCCTTAAATTTAAATTGAGAGAGAGAGAATATGGGAGAGAGAAAGAGAGCGATAAACTATTCCTGCTCTTGCTTATCTAGCTGAACCGTTAAGCACAACTCTGTGAAGTTTGTTTTTAATTCACTTTGTTGTGGGTTAACTGTGCTTTTTGGTTAACTGTACTTTTTAGGGCGGCTGTGCCTCCCCCCCCTATGATCCCTACAGTCTGGGTTCAATAAACAACTGTATATATATATACAGTACCAGTCAAAAGTATGGACACACCTACTCATTCAAGGGTTTTTCGATGACATAACACATATGGAATCGTGTACTAAGCAAAAAAGTGTTAAACAAATCAAAATATATCACAGCTTTGCACAATCTTAGCATTGTTTCAACCAGTTTCACCTGGAATGCTTTTCCAACAGTCTTGAAGGAGTTCCCACATATGCTGAGCATGTGTTGACTGTTTTTCCTTCACTCTGCACCCAACTCATCCCAAACCATCTCAGTTGGGATGAGGTTGGGTGATTGTGGAGGCCAAGTCATCTGATGCAGCACTCCATCACTCCTTCTTGGTCAAATAGATGTGTGTTTCTTTGTCCTGTTGAGAAACAAATGATAGTCCCACTAAGCGCAAACCAGATGGGACGGCGTATCGCTGCAGAATGCTGTGGTAGCCATGCGTGTTAAGTGTGCCTTGAATTCTAAATAAATCACAGACAGTCTCACATGAAAATCAACCCCACACCATCACACCTCCTCCTCCACGCTTCACGGTTGGAACCACACATGCTGAGATCATCAATTTACCTACTCTGCGTCTCACAAAGACACAGTGGTTGGAACAAAAAATCTCAAAGTTGGACCAAAGAACAGATTTCCACCGGTCTAATGTCCATTGCTCGTGTTTCTTGGCCCAAGCAATTCTCTTCTTCTTACTGGTGTCGTTTAGTAGTGGTTCTTTCTTTCATAATATGGACTTGGTACTTTACCAAACAGGGTTATCTTCTGTATACCATCCCTACCTTGTCACAACGCAACTGATTGTCTCAAATACATTAAGAAGAAAATAAATTCTACAAATTAACTTTTAACAAGGCACACCTGTTAATTGAAATGCATTCCATAAACTGTTTTTTAATCTTATTAACACTTTGTTCTAGATAGCTATTTGTGTAGGTAGCTATCAAGTAAACACAATGATATAGTAAACTTGTTGACTTAACTCTAGAATGCCTACTTCAAGTGTTTTAGTACTAGTCTGTAATCCCAGGACTTAACCTTAACCATGAAACTGGTTGAGAGAATACCAAGAGTGTTGAAAGCTGTCATCAAGGCAAAGGGTAGCTACTTTGAAGAATCTCAAATATAAAATATATTGTCACACCCTGGCCTTAGTTAGCTTTGTTTTCATTATTATTTTAGTTAGGTCAGGGTGTGACATGGGGAAGTTTGTGTGTTTTTGTATTGTCTAGGGTGTTGTATGGTTTAGGGGGTTTAGTAGAGTAGATGGTTTAGTGTTCAGTGTAGGTGTCTAGCAAAGTCTATGGTTGCCTGAATTGGGTCTCAATTAGAGACAGCTGGTTATGGTTGTCTCTGATTGGGAGCCATATTTAAGGCAACCATAGGCTTTAGCTGTTTTGTGGGTAATTGTCTATGTGTAGTGTTTGCATCAGCACTATCTGTATATATAGCTTCACGGTCGTCTGTTTGTTGTTTTGTTTCGTTTTCCTTCTTATAATAAAAAGAAGATGTATTTTTCACGCGCTGCGCCTTGGTCCTCTCTCTCTTCCTTTGACGATCGTGACATATATTTAGATTTGTTTAACACTCTTATGGTTACTATATGATTCCATATGTGTTATTTCATAGTTGTGACGTCTTCACTATTATTCTACAATGTAGAAAACTGTAAAAATAAAGAAAAACCCTTGAATGAGTAGGTGTGTCCAAACTACAGTATCACATATTGTGATGTGGTCTAGGAGACCAGGTTGCTTAAAGTATACCTTCACACACCCATGTTCTATTGATTCTACTGCTGTGGAAATTATGGGAATTCTTTTTTGTTTGTCTAAACGCAACACAGCGGTTTAGTTGACCCCATGTGTTACGATTTTGTTAATACAACATTCCTTTAATACTCAAAGAAATAAGGTAAAGACCACGTGACAACTGTAAATGTTATCTGAAAGTGATTGCCGTTGCTTCTCTGGTCCTCCTTTCCCTATGATTGCCATAGTATCCATAATTGCGAGACCTGGAACCCAACGAAAGCATTGGACTTTGATAAAGTATGAGACCATTCTGACAGAGGATTACAGTTGTTTGGTCTACATAGTCTACATCTGTCAGGTAAGTGAGTGCAGGAGGCCTGGCTATCCTACAGTATGTGGTTGTTGTTAGTCCTCCGTTGGTATAGGGGAAACCCTGTAATTAGATACAATGCATGAGGTCTGGTCCTTGTCGTTCTGCTTTTTGTGCAATACATTAGCACTGCATGAATCAGCTTGAATCGCGTGGGGTTACTCTATTACCATGGCACTAGTATTCATATATCTTCAGGGTGTGTCACTGCATAATTTCTAATTGAGCGCTTTCCAATTTGGTCATTAGTTAATAGCTACGTAACGTAACTCGGGGAAATGGGCAAATATTGAAGTGGCGGAGTTGATTGTGTTGCATTTTATATTCTGTTGCATTTTAAAAAGGGGTTATGGTGTGTAAAATACGCGTTTGATTTTTCTAACAGAAGCGTCAAAAGTCTAAGTTATCACGTATGAATATTCGAATGAGAAATAATGGTCCCTGTAACATTTCCTGTAGCAACGTTACCACGACGACTGGCCTAGGAAGCTTATATAGAGCATTGGTCATAGCCAGCGGCAGTGGGAACAGTGACAGAGATGTACCATGAACATTTCTGTGTCAATGTGCCCCCCTCAATTTATTAACTGGCCCTCAGCTCAGAATCCGAAATCGTGACCCTAATAAAAGAAGCCTTGGGGGGAAATGGAATGGAGCACCAACCTTCCTATATCCTGTTGTTCTCTGGTCAAAACTAGATGCTAATTAATTACCATTGGCATCTTTAGCGATGCATGTCAGCTCCTATTTGGGATATCCATCAGATATCTGATCCAACCGAATGTTCAGGGGACACCACTGGGTATTCTGGCCACTGTTTGGTAGTCTGTGTGTTCTATGGAGCGCTGCTGGTCGTTACTAGTCGCCACACCATACAGACTGGTTGTGTTTTTACCATACATGATTTTCATTACCTCGGGTTTGAATCATGAAATTGCCTTTGCCATTTGTGTTGACTTTTTTTTGCCACAACCAATGCGGTATTGTTGCTATCAAAATAAATAGCACGGAAAAAACGAGACCAAAGTGGCGGTTAAATCAAAACACGTGGACATACAGGTATCGTAAATGTTCTGGGTAAGTAGGCCTACCAAGGATGCATATAAACAACATATGAAAAAATATGCTGTTTGTCTACAGTTGGTGCATCCACAAAAAAGACATGCAGTCTAACATTTTACATCCTGTTTATAACCAAGGATGTTCCACCTCTGAATTACTTCATCAGGAGGGTAATGGCAGAGTGTTCACTGTCATTAGACAGAGATAATAAGTACAAGGTCAGGAGATTTCAGAATTATCCAGTCTTTTCCCTGCAGTTCTGTCAGATTCATAAAGTTGTGTTCCAGTGCTGGTTCACATTAATCAGCATTTTAATTGCCACTTACCTCATATTGTGTGGGGAATAAGGCCAATTTCCTTGAGTCTTCTCTTTAAGTAAAATTAACCAGGTCTTACAAAGAGAGAGCGAGTGATAGAGAGCGAGAGAGAGTGAGAAAGTGAGAGAGAGAGAAAGAGAGAGAGAGAGAGAGAGAGAGAGAGTTACTTCGTCAATATAAGTTGTGTACATCTATTATTATTATGATAAGAATTTACATTATTATTAATGTAGTGGTAGTAGTAGTAGTAGTAGTAACAGTAGTAGTAGTAGTAGTAACAGTAGTAGTAGTAGCAGCAGCAGTAGCAGTAGCAGTAGTCATTGTCATCGTAGTAGTAGTTGTAGCCTAATAGTAGTAGTAGTAGTAGTAGTAGTTGTCACGTTCCTGACCTGTTTTCTGTTGTTTTGTATGTGTTTAGTTGGTCAGGACGTGAGCTGGGTGGGAATTCTATGTTGTGTGTCTAGTTTGTCTGTTTCTATGTCAGCCTAGTGTGGGTTCTCAGAGGCAGATGGTAGTCGTTGTCTCTGATTGAGAATCATATATAGGAGGCTTGTTTTGTGTTGGGATTTTGTGGGTGTTTGTTACCTGTCTCTGTGTTTGTGTTCTGCACCAGATAGGTCTGTATGGGTTTTGCACATTTGTTATGTTGTATGTTGTTTGTAGTGTTTCACTTGTTCTTGTATTAAACATGTTGAACACTAGCCGCGCTGCACTTTGGTCCTCTCCTTCACCTATGGAAGAAAGCCATTACAGTAGTAGTAGTAGTAGTAGTTGCATTTGCAGTAGCAGCAGTATTACATTTTATATTCTTATTTTACTTTCTCATCTTATTTCACTTTCTCATCTAACATACAGTTAGTTACATTATGTTTAGTTACATTATGTTTAGAATGATTTTGTTTGAGTTTCCAATACTGGAATATAAGGATGTACATACCCGTCTGAATTCTGAAGACTGTAATTGCTCTTATTCAAGGTGATTAATGGACATTACTTAATACATTTCCTGTAATTAAGTGTCCACCTGCAACTAGATTGGAATCAATTACCGTTTGTTGATATCATTTCCTAGGTATTAGTGAGGTATTAGCAGTGGAGCTTCACTCTGGAGTTGTCATGTTAGCCACATTGAGGTGCTTACCTTGCTGTTTTCCCTCCCCTCAGAGAATGTTTTAGCTAAACAGTTCAAGATCAATGAATAATCAGTTAGTACAGCACTGTTAATAAGCAAGACGTATTGGGCTAGAACTGAGTACGTCACATCATTTAGAATATTTCCCCTTTCAATACTTGATGGCCACCAACACCAACACAAATCCCAAGGTTGGCCCATATCCACTTTATTCCCGCTACGTCCGTGTTACAACGGTGGAGTATGACTTAAAACACTGTGTTCAGGTAATCATCTTGAATCTTTAACCATGTCTTTCTTTGATGGACAGTTTCATCAATTACAATTAAAAATTAAAAAAGCTGTGTCTCAACGCCCAGTTGTTCAGCTGCTTAAACAAACATGCATTCTCCTGAAAGCAGATGACTCATTAGAAACAGCAGGAGATGACCTTTTCGTAAAGATGGTGACATGAGTGGAAGGTCAGTGTCACCACTAAATGGCATACCCCTAAGTGAATGTCAATCTCGTGTATTATTATTGTGCCGCTTCACTGTCATCGTCAATGAAATATTACGCAAGAATGAATTCGGTCATTAAATCAAATCTGTTAGTCGTCTGCATCCATAAGATAGGTTAGGACAATGTTTTCACACCGAAGCTGCATGCATACCTTCTTATTTAACCATTTTGATTACAGTTCCCTTTTTTTTTTACAATCTCTAACATCCTTTTGTCCAATCTGCCGTCACATTTTCAAAACTCGAAACACAACTAGCACAACATCCATCTGTTGTGGGCCATACCGTGAACACAATTCGTGTTGTTTTCACAGAATATGAAGTCAATCAACACGTTTCTAAAATGCTTACAATATCTTTACATACAAGCTTACCCAACGCCAAAATGATTTATCTTTCTTCTCTTATTTACAAATGCTTGCACCACGCATGCCAGAAATGAAGACCTGGTGTTCAAAACCTTAAATATAGTATAAAGCCTCTACTTTTGCAACATCAGCAGCTCAAAAGCTATATTGAAACAGCTGATAAGCATTTTTGAACAGATCATTGAACAGATCATTGAAACATTTAGAAATAGCTGATTTACTGTAAGCTGTGTAAAATAGACCAACCACAGCTGATTCCAATCTCAACCGGAGACATAGCCAGGTATTGAAGTTCTTTCAATTACATGGACATACACAGTAAAAAGGGGACCAGCGAAATATACCTGCTGGAGCGTGTGTTACGGGTGGGTGTTGCTATGGTGACCAGTGAGCTGAGATAAGGTGGGGCTATACCTAGCAAAAACTTGTAGATGACCTGGAGCCAGTGGGTTTGGTGACGAATATGTAGTGAGGGCCAGCCAACGAGAGCATATAGGTCGCAGTGGTGGGTAGTATATGGGGCTTTGGTGACAAAATGGATGGCACTGTGATAGACTACATCCAGTTTGCTGAGTAGAATGTTGGAGGCTATTTTGTAAATGACATCGCCGAAGTGGAGGATCGGTAGGATAGTCAGTTTTACGAGGGTATGTTTGGCAGCATGAGTGAAGGTGGCTTTGCGAAATAGGAAGCCGATTCTAGATTTAATTCTGGATTGGAGATACTTAATCTGAGTCTGGAAGGAGAGTTTACAGTCTAACCAGACACCTAGATATTTTTAGTTGTCTACATATTCTAAGTCAGAACCGTCCAGAGTAGTGATGCTAGTCGGGTTGGGAGGATGAGGGCAGCAATCTGTTGAAGAGCATGCACTTAGAGCAGCTGCAGGCCATGGAAGGAGTGTTGTATGGCGTTGAAGCTCGTTTGGAGGTTTGTTAGCACAGTGTCCAAAGAAGGACCAGATGTATACTGATTGGTGTCGTCTGCGTAAAGGTGGATCAGAGAATCACCAGCAGCAAGAGCGACATCATTGATATATAGAGAGAAAAGAGTCGGCCCGATAATTTAACCCTGTGGCACCCCCATAGAGACTGCCAGAGGTCCGGACAACAGGCCCTCTGATTTGACACACTGAACTTTATCAGAGAAGTAGTTGGTGAACCATGCGAGGCAGTCATTTGAGATGAGTCTGCCGATATGAATGCGGTGATTCACAGAGTCGAAAGCCTTGGCCAGGTCGATGAAGACGGCTGCACAGTACTATCTTTTATTAATGGGGGTTATGATATTGTTTAGGACCCATAAGCTCGGAAACCAGATTGCATAGTGGAGAAGGTACGGTGGGATTCGAAATGGTCGGTGATCTGTTTGTTAACTTGGCTTTCGAAGATTTTAGAAAGGCAGGGCAGGATGGATATAGTTCTATAACAGTTTGGGTCTAGGGTGTCTCCCCCTTTAAAGAGGGGGATGACGTCGGCTGCTTTCCAATCTATGGGGATCTCAGACGATACGAAAGAGAGGTTGAATAGGCTAGTAAATAGGGATTGCAACAATTTCGGCTGAGAATTTAAGAAAGAGAGGGTCCAGATTGTCTAGCCCAGCTGATTTGTAGGGATCCAGATTTTGCAGCTCTTTCAGAACATCAGCTGCCTGGATCTGGGTGAAGAGAAGCGGGATAGGGGGGGGGGGGGTTGCTGCAAGTTGCTGCAGGGGGTGCTGAGATGTTGGCCGGGGTAGTGGTAGCCAGGTGGAAAGCATAGAAAAACTTAGAAAAACGCTTACTGAAATGATTGATTATCGTAGATTTATCGGTGGTGACAGTGTTTCCTATCCTCATTGCAGTGGGCAGCTGGGAGGAGGTGCTCTTATTCTCCATGGACTTTACAGTGTCCCAAAACTGTTTGGAATTACTGCTACATGATGGACATTTCTGTTTGAAAAAGCTAGCTTTAGCTTTCCTAACTGACTGAGTATATTGGTTCCTGACTTCCCTGAAAAGTTACATTTCGCAGGGGCTATTCGATGCTAATGCAGAATGCCACAGGATGTTCTTGTGCTGGTCAAGGGCAGTCAAGTCTGGGGTGAACCAAGGGCTATATCTGTTCTTAGTTTTACATTTTGTGAATGGGGCATGCTTATTTAAGATAGTGAGGAAAGCACTTTTGAAGAGCAACCTCTACTGACGGTCAATATCCTTCCAGGATACCCGGACCAGGTCAATTAGAAAGGCCTGTTTTCTGAAGTGTTTTAAGGAGAGTTTGACGTGGTCGTTTGACCGTGGACCCATTACGCACGCAGGCAATGAGGCAGTGATCGCTGAGATCCTGGTTGAAGACAGCAGAGGTATATTTAGAAGGTTGGTCAGGTTGATATCTAAGATGGTGCCCATGGTTACGGATTTAGGGTTGTACCTGGTAGGTTCCTTGATAATTTGTGTGAGATTGAGGGCATCTAACTTAGACTGTAGGACGGCCAGGGTGTTAAGTATGTCCCAGTTTAGGTCACCTAACAGTACGAACACTGAAGGTAGATGGGGGGCAATCAATTCACATATGGTGTCCAGGGCACAGCTGGGGGCTGAAGGGGGTCTATAACAAGTGGCAATATTGAGATACTTGTTTCTGAAAAGGTGGAATTTTTAAAGTAGAAATTTAATTGTTTGGACACAGACCTGGATAGTATGACAGAACTTTGCAGGCTATCTCTGCAGTAGATTGAAACTCCGCCCCCTTTGACAGTTCTATCTTGTCGGAAAATGTTATAGTTAGGGATGGAAATTTAGGTTAGGGATGGATTCAGACACGCCAAGGACATCCGGGTTTACGGAGTGTGCTAAAGCAGTGAATAAAACAAACTCATGCAGAAGGCTCCTAATGTGAACATGCATAAAACCAAGACTTTTACGGTTACAGAAGTCAACAAATGAGCGCGCCTGGGGAATGGGAGTGATGCTGGGGGTGACAGGGCCTGGGTTAAGCTCTACATCACCAGAGGAACAGAGGAGGAGTAGGATAAGGGTACGGCTAAAGGCTATAAGAACTGGTCATCTAGTGCATTCGGAACAGAGAGTAAAAGGAGTAGATTTCTGGGCGCGGAAGAATATGTCTTGTTCTATAATGAGTTTTACACTATGCTACTCTACATGTAAACATTGGTTACAGTACATACAGTAGGACATACTGAAAAGCATTTACACATACTGTGTTTGATATCTTTCAGAGAGTCATGGAGTTGGAGGCTAATCAGACCCCACATGAAATAATTTATGTAGACGAGGCAGGGTTTAACCTGGCAACAACACGTTGGCGGGGAAGAAATGTCTTCGGGGAAAGGGCCACCGTTGATGTGCCGGGTCAGAGAGGAGCAAATATCCCAATGTGTGCTGAAATCTCGAGTGCTGGTTTGGTCCTGCAGATATGGCCGATTGGTCCAGACAACACTGTGCACCTTCTTTTGTTTTTAGATGACCTCCACCAACAACAGGTGCCAGAAGCAGAAAGGGAACAGGTGGGAGGAAACATGAGGACATTTGTGATTGCCTGGGACAATGTAGCATTCCACCATTCACATTCAATCACAAACTGGTTTGTAGCCCATCCAAGAATGGTTTCCCTTTTCCTCCCCCCCTACTCGCCTTTCCTCAACCCCATTGAGTCATTTTTTTCTGCCTGGAGGTGGAAGTGTATGATCATCGGCCACATGACCAAATGTCCCTCCTGGATGCAATGGATGCCGACTGCAGAGACATCTCAGCTGAAGACTGCTATGGGTGCGTAAGGCGTGCCAAGCGTTTCTATCCAAGGTGCATAGCGATAGACGACATAAGATGTGATGTGGACGAGAACATGTGGCCAAATGCTGAAGATCGTGTAGATTAGAACAGGACTGTGCATTTTTGTGTTTTTTTTTACTGTAATTGTGTTTTCTTTTTACACATTTGGAACCAAAGGCCATGTATGTTGGATTTTTTGTTGATCACTGGCAGCAATTTCATGTTGCTAATAAAACTTTAACTGCAGCAATTCTGTCACTCACAATTTTTTTCTACTGTACATTCTATAAAGTAAAGATGACTCATTCGCTTTTAGATATTATTATATGTTACCAAAAATGCACACATTCGACACAAAATATAGAGTGGTTTACAGTAAAAGGAAACTGAATTATAAAAACTGATGGATTTCATGTTGTCTATTGTATGCAGGTAGGACTCATGAAACATGAAAAGTAATGCCGTTTTTGTAATGCCATCAACTGTTCATATTTTGAAAGTCGCTGTGATTGATTATATGTTCCTCTTGGATAGAAAACATGTGCTAGTGTTTTGACAGAATGATTAGATATTGAGTCGGGTTTGCCGTGTTTTGATAGAATTAGTTTATGTAGAGAAAGTTTTTGGGCATTTTGAAATGTGGAGTTGGTATTTAATGAACAAAATATGGTTTTGAGCAGAAAATGAACTATTTGGCTAATGGTGTGATGTAGGTGTGTTGCTGTGTTAAGAGTTTAGAACAAGTATCTTAAGTACGGGTAAACGCTTGTTAGCAATTGTAAAAAACTGTAATTAATAGGATTCATATACAGATTATATTCGCTTTTGTCTTTGAGAATACTCAGAATAAATAGTATGCATTACGTTTTTCCACTGTGCACCACAACAAAGGCAAAAGGGGCTCTAGTTCCAAAAAGTTGAATGTCAGTATGTACAGAGAGGGCTGACTGGTCTAAGTTTAAGAAAGACTTGATCCTGCTTTAATCAAGATCGTTTGTCCCGGTCTTGACAGCTTGGACCAGAGCCTCCCACCTCAGGAGCCTCCCACCACAAGGGGCATCCCAAATGGCACCCTCAAAAGTAGTGCACTATAAAAGGGAATAGGGCACAATTTGGGAAGGGGCCACAGTCTTTCGGTTTTGTTTCAACGCTGGTTCTACAGTTCTAATGGTTCCAGCGGCAACATGCTGACAGCCCTGACAGGAGAGCCACCCATTATTGACAGTCATTGTCTTCCAGCCAA